>NC_050582.1:8761572-8889072 GCF_011100635.1 Trichosurus vulpecula | reverse complement strand
ACAGGAAGGAGGGAAAGAAAGAAGGGAGGCAGGAGGGGAGGAGGGGAGGAAGGAAGGAAGGAAGGAAGGAAGGAAGGGAGGAAGGAAATATTTATTATGCACTTACCATGTGTCAGGCATTGTGCTAAGCACTTTACAAACATTATCTCATTTAGTCCTCACAACAACCCTGGGAAATAGGGGCTATCATTACCTCCACTGTATAGTTGCAGAAAATGAGGCAGAGATTACATGATTTGCCCAGAGTCACACACCTCATAAGCATCTAAGGCTGCATTTGCACTCAGGTTTTCCTAACAGCAGGCCCCATCTACCATTCCACCTAGCTGAAAAAGGTATGAGAATGGTGAGAATCAAAGGCATTTGGAGGCAGGGTATAAAACAGAGCTGGGGGGAAGCAGGAGGCGCAAGGCGGGCAGGATAAGCAGGAATAGATTATCCTGATCTCGGTTCAAACTAAGCAAAGCTGGGCATCACCTGCAAACTTCGTCGGCATACTGCTTAAACCACTGGCCGTGCTGCTAGAGACATTCTTGGTGGTCTATGACAATCTAGAAAGAGGAATTCAGGAAAGGGAGGTCACTGCTGGGAAAAGAGAGCTTGTTCCTGATGTAACAACACAGGACAGTGAGCCAAAGAGAAAGGAAGTGATACGGGGATGAGATCAGCTTCTGGCCTATGCATTCACTTTGTTTCCTTCCTCCCCTTCCTAGCATTCTTTGTGCCATCTAAGCCTCTTCTTTCTACATCCCAGTTCACCCAATAGAGCTATCAGTCCAAGGAAGACTTTCAAAACTTGAAAAATATCGTGCAAGAAAAAAGATCCTCCAACTCTGAGTTTGAAATGCATTTTCTCCAGCACAATACAAGGCTTCTATCTGCGCAGACAGCTCCAAAGGGCTCCAGCCTTGCTACTGGTCCTGGAACCATCTCTGGCCTGCTTCACTGATGTGTGTGTGTGTGCTATGGACAATCGAGGGCACACGCTTTCTCAGGCCTGCTGTTCTACCCTGCAAGCAGGAAGCCAAAGGTTGACTGTTGAGATCAGTCAGACTCAAATGACTGTAAGCAAGGAAGGAGAGAGTGAAGGATCAAGGGGTGCATCTCAAGGTGCTCCCTTGTCTTTAGAGTTCATTTTAGGAGTGGGTCACAAAGTAGTGATTTCTTAATAGTAAGTAAATGTGATAAATAGTATCATAGAATGACAGACTTAGAAAAGACCTCAGAAGCCATCTAATTCTAACCATACATTCCCGCAACAACATACTCATTCAATGGCTATCCAGTCGCAGCTCGAAGACCTCCAGTTAGGCAGAACCCAGCATCCCTTGAGGGAGACCATTCCCCTCCAGCGGTCATCATTGTTAGGAACCTCCATGTTCCTGTCTACAACATCTCTCCCTCCCTTCCCACCCCCAAGTCTCCCATGAACAAAGTTCATTCCCTTTGGCTTGCTACAATTAGCAAGTTGGGAGCCCCCTACACCTCTAGCAGTAGTGTGAGTGCTATAAATTATGCCAAATGATGAAGCCAGCTGTCAATTAAGCAGCATAATACCAAAGTGAACATCTTTGGCAACTTCAGCAATGTGTCGAGGAGGCAGGAAAGGCAGCCTGAGGTTGTGGGTGACAAGATCTGGGGTCAAATACTGCATCTCCCATGATGTGAGTGAGCCTGAGGAGGGCCCTTAGCCTTTCTGGGCCTCAGGCCAATGCCCCACCTGCCCTGACAGGTCATTAGGGCTCCTGGCCCAGGAAGGAAGCCTCCACAGACCCTGGACTTCACTCCAAGTGGGTCAGTTCCTCTCCTCTCATCTGGCAGCTCTTTCACAGCACAGCATCTTGGCATTAGAGTCGGCTCTCACCAAATGCACTTCTTTGTTTTATCACATATATAACAAGAGTGATGATAAGAACGAGAGCTGACATTCCTATGGTACTTTAGGGTTTGCAAGAGGATTCACACGCATTATCTCATTTGTTCCTCAAAATACCCCTATGACGTAGGTACTACTTTTAGCCCCATTTTACAGACAAAGAAACTGAGACTGAAAGAGGTTAAGTGACTTACTTGCACAGGGCCACACAGCCAGTAAGTATCTGAGGTAGGATTCAAACCTAGGTCTTCCTGACTCCAGGCCCAGGGTTCCAGCCATTACTCATCCCCACTGCTCAGCTCCCCAACCAGAGTACAAGCTACTTAAAGGCAAGAACTAGGTCACACATTCAACAAATATCTCTTAAGTATCAACTAGATGCAGTTGATTGTGCCACTCTACTCCTATAAGCTTTCTCGTGATGTCTCACCAGCTTCTTTATCAACATGAAGCTTCTCAGCCCCAGTCGGCAGTCCCCACATCCCACTCATTCTGCTCCATCCAGATGATTCACCTTACTCCATCCACCCCAACATTTTGAGTTGTGACTTAAGCCTTGCAACCAAAGGCAGGAACATCAGAGGAAAGGCCATGATGAAATGGAACCTAGGACCAGAAATTCTGCTGCCATTCTGGGGAGTGGAAGGAACTTGAGATGGAGGTAGATAATTCTGAGGAAGTAGATTAGAAAGGTCTTGAAAACAATTGGGGAAAGATTAGGGAGAAGTCAAAGATGACACTCAGAATCCTCTCTTTAAAGAAGGTAATTTTGAATATTATGTATCAATAAGCAATTTCCCAACATCCTAGTAGGCTAAAGCTAGAAGGAACCTCAAAGACCACCTAATCCAATTTCTGTATTTTACAGATCAGGAAACAGAGGCCCAGAAAGACTGGATTTGGGGAAATAAGTTCTGTTTTATCATACCGAGAAAAAGATAAGGGTGAGACAACCAGCTAGCCATACGTCATGTTCGGAGCATCGGATGAGTCTCATGCCCTAGAACACCACTAGGGTCAAAGAAACATTCCAGTTAACAATGGAAGAAATAATCTACTTCCAAGTCTAGCTTCCAAACTCTGTAGATGGTCAAGAATCAGTAAAGCCAACTCGTTCTGCAAGTGTGACTTTCTCTCCTGCCCATATACCTTCACCTCTCAGAACGCTGTCAACCAGCCAGAAGAATATAAAACTTAGAGCCTCCCTAACGTGTATGCATACTATGTCAGTTGAATAAAGATGGCAAGGGGGAACTACTGAAATGTCAGTGGCTTTTCGGATTTAATTATACTGGAATTAATGGCATGAACAGTGGCAACTTGCATCATCAGGGTCAGGGTGATTATTTCCAAAAGAGTTTTAATACAATCTTCTACATGGTTCCTCATTTCTGGCTGTATCAAATCTAAACTCTTCTGCCTGGATTGTTTTCCAGGTATAGGACAGCTATTTTCATCTTCTACCGCAAAAGAAATGCTTAAAGCACAAAAGATTCGTAAGCACAATAATTCAAAGAAAAAAAAAGTAACTAATTTCCATACTACACTCTTCTGGGAGGTGGGCCATTAAAACATGAAACACTTTATGGGACTGTTGGAGAGGCACTTCACTTTCAACTCAGAGTTGAACTGCCCAAGCAATTCACTGAGGTCCATATCTTCCAGCCGGCCAGGTGCATGTGGATCATCCACCCATAGGTGGACATCTTCTTGGGATCTCTGTCCCAAGATCCAAGAGTTCCTGACCTCTTGGCTTCACAAGGTTATTGTCCCAGCTAGGAAGATCAGTCTCAGCATCACTGTTTACTCACCAGTGCTCAAGGAAAGAACAGAAGAGTACGCCATGGCCTTGGGCCTAGGCTCAGGTAGTGACAGGTTCACCTAGACAAGCCCACACTCTTACTGATACATGCTAATAACTGCCGTAGTAGCTGGGGGGAGGGGAGAGAAATGCCCACCTTTGCCACAGAGGAAATCCAAGAGAGAGCTGTTAGAATCCCAAGGTATATGTTTGGAAGAAAAAGAGAAAAGAAAGCAGAAGCTGGCTCTCCCTTCAAGTCCATTGAGTATGATGCTCTTCTTGCTCAGTGATCACTCCTCCTTGACACAGTACCCCAGCATGGCATTTGGATACCAGTCAGATTCCCAAGGCTCACCAGATGTGGCTAGAACATGGGCACAAGCTCAGCTCTCCATGGGAAGTGGCCCAACCAGAACACATGCCAAAAAAGTGGTCAGGGCACAGTGGGTCACCAGGGTTGGGGAACCCGCAGCCTCAAGGCCACATGTGGCCCTCTAGGTCCTCATGTATGACCCTTTTACTCGGTCCAAGCTTCACAGAGCGAATCCTTTTATTAAGGCGATTTGTTCTATGAAGTTTGGATTCGGTCAAAGGGTCACACGTGAGGACGTAGAGGGCCACATGTGGCCTTCAGGCCACAGTTTCCTCACCCATGGTCTAGGCTTTCTGTAATCTGCTCTCACCTATACTAGTCAACTTGGTTTCCCACTTGTGAAAAGTCAAACCAATCCCTCTCTGGCCCACAAATATACCATGCTTATTCTCAGATTTGAGCTTTTACTCACCTGCCCATCCGTCAAGCCCAGCTTCAATATTACCTCCTCCATTGAGCCTTTCCTAATAATATCAACTTTTGTTGACCTCCCTTTCCCTGAACTCTCATAGTATTTTAGAGTCTCTAGTATATTACGCAATTCAGCACTTACGCTTCAGTCTTTCCATGGATCCATGTGGGGACTTTCTCTAATGATGGAAATCATGACATCTTAATGCTGTAAAATTCTTGCCCATGCCTCATATAAATTTTCTCTAGAAGACATAAGAAAGTTAGAGTCCAATGGAAGGACATCTCACAGCGACTCCTTGGAGAAGCAAATAAAGGGGGTTGGTGAGGTTGGCCCAAAACCAAGAAGCAAAACATCAGAGGGACACCTCTGACATTGGTCACCTACACTTCATAATGAGCACCAGGGAGACAATCAAATAACTGCAGCTGATCCGCTAATATCTATTGTAGAGAAAGAGAAAAATCGTATGAAAAATTGAGTAAGGCCTTCTCAAACAGGTTGGTATGTGCCTTACTGCAATGACTTCGATGCAAAGGTAGACAGACCAAGAAAAAGATACTGGAAAATCGAATTTGGGACCAAGAAATAAAAGAGGCCAAAGGCCTATAAGTCTCTCCTGCTGTGATGCTTTGTATTTCTTGCTGCTGTTCTATTAGGCATCATGATACAATGACAAGAATGCTAGATTGGGAGTCAGAGGACCTGGGTTCAGATCCTGGCTATGTCACTGACTGGGCCAGTGTCCTCCCTGATCTGGGCCTCAGTGTAGAACAAGGACATTGGATTGGATGATCTCAAAAGTCCCTTTTGGGGAACTTTCCAGAAAAGTCGGCGAGAAGCGGAGGGCAGTAGCTGCGGCTGCCCGAGCTCCGCGCACAAGAACTCGCGCCCCCCTCCCCCAATCCTCTCTTTCTTCCACTCGCTCCCCTAACATCCCAACCGGCTCCTGGGTGGTCCCCCCTCACCCCATCCTGGACGTGAGCATTTTGTCACTGGGCATACCGTGAGCGTCGCTCCCCGGCTATAAAAAATGGTGAAGGAAACGACTTACTACGATGTTTTGGGGGTAAAACCCAAGCCTCCCAGGAAGAACTAAAAAAGGCATATAGAAAACTAGCCTTAAAATATCACCCAGATAAGAACCCAAATGAAGGAGAAAAGTTCAAGCAGATTTCTCAAGCTTACGAAGTACTTTCTGATGCAAAGAAAAGAGATTTATATGACAAAGGTGGAGAACAAGCCATCAAAGAGGGTGGTTCTGGTGGTGGCTTTGGTTCTCCAATGGATATCTTTGATATGTTTTTTGGAGGAGGTGGAAGAATGCAAAGGGAACGGAGAGGCAAAAATGTCGTTCATCAGTTGTCGGAAGATTTGTATAATGGTGCAACGAGAAAACTGGCTTTGCAAAAGAATGTAATTTGTGATAAGGATGGGGTGGTAAGAAAGGAGCTGCAGAATGCTATCCCAATTGCAGAGGTACTGGAATGCAAATAAGAATTCATCAGATAGGACCTGGAATGGTTCAGCAAATTCAATCAGTTTGCATGGAATGCCAAGGGCATGGGGAACAAATCAGTCCTAAAGATAGATGTAAAAGCTGTAGTGGAAGGAAAATAGTTCGAGAGAAGAAGATTCTGGAGGTTCATATTGACAAGGGCATGAAAGATGGTCAGAAGATAACATTCCATGGTGAAGGTGACCAGGAGCCAGGACTTGAGCCAGGGGATATTATCATTGTTTTGGATCAGAAGGACAATGCTATCTTTACACGAGGTGGTGAGGACCTTTTCACCTGTATGGATATCCAGTTGGTTGAAGCCTTGTGTGGCTTTCAGAAGCCAATAACAACTCTGGATAATAGAACTATAGTCATTACTTTTCATCCTGGTCAGATAGTTAAACATGAAGATATCAAATGTTGTGCTGAATGAAGGTATGCCCATTTATCGCCGACCTGATGAGAAAGGAATTCTAATAATTGAATTTAAGGTAAACTTCCCAGAGAATGGCTTTCTTTCATCAGACAAGCTATCTTTGCTGAAAAAATTGCTGCCTGAAAGAAAGGAAGTAGAGGAGACAGAAGATATGGATCAGGTAGAACTGGTGGACTTTGACCCATCTCAAGAAAGAAGACGCCATTACAGTGGAGAAGCTTATGAGGATGATGAGCATCATCCCAGAGGTGGGGTTCAGTGTCAAACCTCTTAATGGGGGGGCCAGTGATACTCTTCATTGTAATGCTGGCTTTTGTATGCAATAGTGAATGAGTGAAGGACTACAATCAATCTTAACACACTCACTACTAGCTATTGTTTTTGTTGTAATATTCAACTATAGTTGTGTTTTAAAAAGTTAATAAAATCGGTAATATAAAACGCTGACTTTGCAATTTATGATGTTCAGTGTGCAAGATAGTTAATTATTTCCTTCTGGTAAAGAACCCCCTAAGCATTTTTTTCATGACTTGTACTTTTTGTTTCAATGTGTATATGCAGTGGCTTAGACAGGTTTGATTTTTGGTTGACTAAATGTACACAAGCATTTATAATTGTTAAGCTCTGAAATTAAAATTTTGTACTGAAAAAAAAAAGTCCCTTTTGGTTCTAAATCTCTGGTCTCGCCATCCAAGAGACTATAAGCCCCTGAAGGACAGGAACTGTGCAAAAGTCTTGGCCCCTCACAGCACCTGGAACACTGCTAAGAACGTTCTATATACCAGATGCCGCTGAGACGCTCCTACACAGGAAAAAATGGAGTTTTCTTCAAGAAGCTGACAAGACATATTTTGTAAACACAGAGATTTGCATCCATACACATTCATCAGGAGGGTGGATAGATAATGATACAGTCTGCATGGTGAGGGAAGTACTCACTAAAGACATGATTTTAAGCATGATTTTCAATTATAGCAGGGCTATAGTTTTAGCAAAGAGGATGAGGAGGCTGCACTGGGCATGTGCCAGGCACTGTGCCAAGCACTGGAGATACAAAGAAAGGCAAAGTACAGTCCCTGCCCTCGAGAAGCTCACAGTCTGAAAACACCTATGTACAAGCATGCTCTCTAGAGACTTGATTGGGAATAATCACCAGAGGGAAGGCACTAGAATTAACAGGGATTTGGAAAAGCTTCCTGTAGAAGGCAGGATTTTCAGTGGGCCTTCAAGAAAGGCAGAACTATCAGGAGGCAGAGAGGAAGAAGAAGAGCATCCTAGGCCTGGGGGACAGCCTAGAGGCCACAAGGAGGCCTGCGTCACTGGACTGAAGAGTATGTGGGGGGGCAGGTGGGGCGGAGGTGGCGAGGAAGGCTATAAGGCCTAAGAATGCTGGGGTGGGGAGTTAGGTCATGAAAGGCTTTGAGCACTGGAGGATTTTCCATTTGCTCTCAGGGGTGATAAGGAGCCACTGGCGTTTACTGCATAGCAGGTAACATGGGCAGACCTGCACTTTAGGAATGTCACTTTAATGACTAAGTGAAAAATGGACTGGAGTGGGGAGACACAGTGTCTGGCAATGTCAGCAGAGACACAGGTGCATATGTGACAAAGGAACAAAATCCAATTCAACAAACTCTGAAGAACCTACTATGTGCAAAGCCTTCTTCTAGGTTCTGGGGAACACAATGATGCAAGATCACATAGTACTTACTTATGCTCAAAGAAAGGCAAGAAAAACCAAGGACTGCACTCAAGCAAGTATTTTCCAAGGTACAATATGATAAAGAGACAGAGAGAGATAGATAGATGATATAAAGTTTACTAAGGACCTACTGTGTGCACAGTACTGTGGTAGGTGGGAGAGGGTAGCAGGAAAATAAAGAAAATTTAGAGAAGAACTGTTCCTGCCCTCAACAAGCTCACAGTCTAATAGATCAGAGGAAAAATAAGATATATTTACTTCTATTTTTTAAATAACACTGCTGCATTTTCCCCCCCAAAATTATATATGTCTTCTTCATTCTCATGCTGAAAGAACACTGGATTCAGGGTAAGGAAGAACTAGGCTCAAATTCTGCCCCAAATTACATAGCCTCTCAAAGCCTCAGTTTCTCCAGTGGTAAAATGAAGATAGCAACCTTTGGCATACACACCTTATCCTCAGGGCTGGTATGAGGAAAGCTAGCTTAACCCTTAAAGTGCTTAAAAAAAGTGAGCGATTCTTCTTGTCGTTGCTCACTGCCATGAGGCTGCCCCACACCCAGCCTTGCTAGCCTGCCATGCTTGGTTTGCTTCAACAAGCACCAAGGTTAGAAAACATTAAGCTGGAAGCACTTGGGCAAAAGGTCGAAGGGAAGCACAGCGGCAGAAACAAAAAAGGCCAAGCAGAGGACCAAGTCCTTCCCCAGCCTGGAGGGTTTCTGTCCCCTGATCCTTCAGAGAAAAGGGGGGACAAGAGGAAGACAGCTCCAAAGAGCACAGGAAGAGGGAGATTTTAAGAGGACGAAAACAGAGAAGGAACTTCCAACCCAATGGCAGCAGCCTTGGTATTAAAGAGCAGAGCAGCCGGCCCCAGAGCCAAAGCCAACCTGAGACAAAAACTCTCCAAGGTTCCTTCTAGCTCTGCCTTCCTTCCACTCCCTGAGGTTGGTGTCCCTTTACCTCAATACCCTGTTAGGCCTGTACTAATTGTGTGGCTGCCAGTTCTGAGCCCCGGAGCTCAGGGCCCACCTTGATGGCTGAAGCTATGGATGCAGGACTAGAAACAAGGTCTCCTGACAGACCCGGGCTCATTTTTCTCCCTCACAATACTTTACTATCATTTTATTTCCCTAACCAAAGATGCTGTTATTTCCAAAGAAGAAATCAATTTTTTAAAGTCTGAAAATGAAAGGGAGTAAAAATTTCTACTAGTGATTAAAGAGGCAGATCAGTATAGAAATACATATATAGCACACACACACATACATATGCATATACATATATTCATACATCTACATATATATACACATGTACACACATAGTTTTTTTATGCTTCTTATGCAATGGTTCATTAGAAACGATCCAATTCAGACAGTGCCATTTTTAATGGAGTAACATTTTCACACTTCAACGGATCCGTGATCTTGCCAATGCAGGGTTTCACTTCAGCAGGTCACAACCCACCCATACCTTCACAGAGAACACAGCTTTCATTCCAGTCCTACTGTAAAAACCCAGAGAAGATCTCCTTATCACTCTGGGGGCCTTCTTCTAACCCTTGGCATCACAAGGGCACCAATGGCAGGCCATCAGTTATCCAATCCAATAAAGGACTAGCCTATCTCTTCTTCTAGTTCTTCATCTCTCTTCTTCAATAACATACTTTATGCCACTTTTGCTACACAATTCTGCACTGGTCATCTGGCTGCAGCCAATTCTCACATACCCATGATTCTTCACTGTCATGTGGTTGACCTGTATCTTTCATTCTTTGGATACTGTCAGACCCTGACTGCCAGTCATATGTCATTACAGAAAAAATATTGGTGTTTAAAAGATGAGCTTTTGTTTGAATGAAACATTTATAATCATTAAAAGTGCAATGTAATTTCCCAGAAGTTCACATCCCTCCTCCAATTGGATCGTGGGCCAAAGTTCACTGTCCATCCGCAGCGGTTGTCTGTCCAAGTGCATGCTGCAGCCCAGACAACAGGGATTCTTCATCCACTTGGCTCTTTCTGCTTTGGGAGGCTCTGCAGTGTTCCGGGACTTGATGAAATCAGCACAAGGGCATTTACAAACAGGAGCATGTCCAGTGCCAGCCGCAGACACCTCTGGGGAGCAGGCAAAGTCTCCATGCCTTATGCCTCATTTGATAAATACAATCAGAGCATTGTGAAACAAAGTTGTCTCCGTCAGTGTGTCTTTCAGTGAATCCTAGAGCATTTTCACATGCATGGGAGACTCCTTGTTGGAGAAAGGCCTGTGTAGCTCCCTGTCTTTAGCTCTCCCTGGGCAAATGCTTTATTATGGCCAACAAACAATAAGTACGTGGGACCTTATATTGGCTGCACCTTGCAGTAAATTGTGTGACTGTAAAACTGGCAAAAATATAATTTAAATGGATCACTTAAGTAAGAGAAGCCCCCCTCCCCAGATTTGCTGCCTGTCTCAGAAAAGCAAAGTACTGAGAGAGGAGAGCTTAAAAAGAGTAAAAATTTATCTTGTTCACTGTAAAATGAAAAATGCTATGAGACCTGCATCAGAGAATATTTTAGAGAACATTCAAACCTTTTCCCCCATTTCTTAAATTTAACTAGCTAAAATTCTATTTTAAAGTACTATACTATTTAACCTTTCAAAAGGAACAATTTGCCTAGAACATGTGCATTTCATCCTAAAGATGGTTTAGTCGTTTTCTAGAGAGCAGAATTTTTCTATCATGTGCTTAGTAAAAGCACAAATTATAGCAAATTCATTTCAGGCATGACAGTCTAGAGGCAACTCTTCACCCTAGGAAGAATGAAGTAGAAGCCAAAACCAGAACCATAACTATAGATTTTGGCGACCAGGGCATTTGCCACAAAATGCTCTTGAGCCAAACAACATGACAAGTATTCTCAAATCAACTTTTAAAGACAAACTGAGGCAAGGTGTAGAGTCTTTGGACCTTGGGACACGAGGCTCCATGAGGACAGAGATTCTGAGATGCTACCTTTTGGGGGAAAGAGAGAGAACCTGGGATATGAACAGCTTAAGTGGACATAGACCATGAGACATCTTCAAGCCACCTCTAGACAGGTGATTTTTAGGGGAAGGAGCAGGGTGAGACTGAGCCTAGCCTGAGCTCATCTAGGATGTAGCTGTTAGAAAGACGATATCTGGTAACTCCCTACTGCTTACTGGGGCTTAGATCCACTTGATTGTACCCATCGCCTGAGGACAAATGCTGTCAGTACCTTCTAAATTTCAGCACCCTGGAGTGAAGTTCCCAATCCCCCACTCTGGTACAACTTGGACTGCAATCCTGTTGTTTCACAATAAGAAGATCATAATAAAAGAACACAGAAAGAAAAATAAAGTTTTTGAAGGAATGCCTGTTAGGATTAAGGTTAGTAAAAAATAAAGACTAAGTTACAAAGGCCAAAGAATTCAGCAGCAAGTATGAGCCAAGTACCCCATGGAGCACTTCTCAAATTCATACTTACCTTAGGGAACTATGATGAGATACTCAAAGACTGTTTTGATTCTGCAACAGGCAGAGAAAATAAACAAGTAGAGAAGGGAGAAGGAAGCAGTCTTTCACAGAACTCTCATTTCTAATCCAACACCAAACTATGTTATTGACAGTATCTGCAGGTTAATTATAAAGTCAGTTAGTGATGACAGTAAGAATGTTGGCACAGCTTCCATCCCAACAGATACCGTCCAAGACCCAGGCTTCACTGATGCTAGCTAACTCAGGAATACTAAGACATGTCACGAAAATAAAGAGAGAATGTCTGATATTGAGAGAAAGCTTAATGTCAAGTGCTAGGAAAAATGTTCCAGACTGTTGCAGATGTTCTCAGATCAAACACTATTTCTCTGAAAAACTGTAGGATATTCAACTGACAGAGGAAGCATCAAACCCAGAGGGAGAGTTCAATGAGTTTGCTTTTTCATTGAAAAAGAAAGAAAATCACCTAGCCAAGTTTGGGGTTAGTCTCAGTCGTACAGCTTGAAATCTGACAAGTGAAATACTAATGTAAAATCAGATTAATAAGTTATAATTTGAGCTTTTCTAGTACAATGTTACGTATTTCTAAATGACAAAAAGGAAGAAGGCCTTGCAAGAACAGAGCTGGAGGAACCCTTGCACAGCCCCCACTAAGGACACATGGCGAGGGCACCCCAAGCCCAAGGTGTGCTACTTCTAAACCTTTTTCGGTCAATTCCGGCATTTCCCCAGAGCCCAGATTTTGCCGGCCCGAAGCATGAATCCCAAGACACTACAAGCGCCACGTGCCTGGTCATCAGCTGAGCTTACACGAGTTCCAGAGAAAGTACAAAGACCTTTGTCTCATAAGTTAAGCTAAGTCAATGCCAAAGACATTGATGTTGGGGGAGAAGTTTCCTCATCTTGAATTCAATCAGTGGTTGGAGAAAACTTTCATATAGCCAAAAAAAGAAAAGAAAAAACCAGAAGCAATATCCATGACACAGTGGACAAGCCGTTCAAAGACCAATTGCCTGCATTTCTACCTTGCTGTGGATGACTCCAACCTCTGTCCAAGAAGCTCTAAGCAGATACATGCCAACCTGCCAGCCCTATCGTGGCTCTGTGAACAAATAAAGAAAAACTCGAGACGTCAGAGGTGAGCTGTGAGCATGAGCTCCGAGCCCGAACACACAGAAATAGTAGCTAAGGAATGAGAATGAGTGGGAGAAGGAAACTCTAGTCCAATGGAGGGCTCAGACGTGGAGAAAAGAACTGGAACTATCCACTTCATACTTTCCTTAGCGACATGTGATCAGCTACCCAAAGCCTGTTTGGATTCAAGAACAGGCAGAGTAAAGGAGCAAATCGAGTAGGACAACATTTTCACAAAACTCTCATTTGAACCATTACAAGCACTGACAATACATGTACCTGCTTTATAAACTGATGGTAAAACTATCTTATACCATGGTACTATTTGCTAACATATTAACTATAGTTAGCTAGAATGGTCTGGACATCTCCTCTGTGCTTCCCATGCCACCATCACTTCCCATCACCTCCCACAAGAACAGAGGCCAACTGGGCTTCTGAAGGCCCATCCTAGATCAGATTACAAACAAGAACATTTATCTCAGCAAATGGGAAGGGACACAGATGGGGAAAGAGGAAAGGGGTGAGGAAAAAGGAATGGGGGAAGGGGGAAAGGGGAAGGAGGATTTCCCAAACCCTCAACCATTCTTCATCCAAGAAACAAGTGTTAGGTGCCCTGAGCTGCAGAAGGGCAACTTGTTCCAAAGTGGGATAGTTACATCAAACCCTAGCCTAGATTCCAATGTTCCATCCCAGAAGCTCTGCCCTGTGACCTGGAAGTGCAAAATTTCTCCTAGTTTTTTCTGAGGAGTTAGTCCAACCCAAGACCCAAAGGGGCAATGGGATTTTCGCTTTCGCAAGTCCCTGTCTTCTCTTTAAATGGGGGGGGGGGCAGTTAGGAAGAATGGCTTAATTATGCCATTTGTTACCATTTTTATTGACTACAATATCTTCTCTCCCAAATTCACTGTTCATCTCTAGCAATGTGGAAGGGATCTGTGTTTTCTAGAAGGAGCTGCCTGTCAGAATCTGGCTAATACTTGGTCTATGCCATCTGAGATTTATTTGATCATGGTCACATAGCTACTAAGTACAAGGGACAGATTTGAATGTAGATCTTTCTGAGACCAGCTCCAGAGCTTTGCCAAGCTGCCTCTCAAATGATCAAAGAAACCTTCTAGAGAAGAAAACAAACTCTGAAGTCAAAAGTCTTTGGAGTTCTAGTATGGAAGGTGCCACTTCCTGGCTGGGTAACCTTGGACATGCCATTTCACCTCCTTGAACTTTAGTTTCCTCATCTATAAATGAGGATAATACCATTACCTACCTCCCAGGGTTACTGTGAAGCTCAAATGAAATCCTATTTGTAAACTGCTTAGCACAGTGCCCAGCACATAGTAGGTGCTTACTAAATACTTATTCCCTTCCCTACTTTGTAAAACTCCAAGCCACTATATACATATATGTGGGCATATACATATATATATATATATATATATATATATACACACATGCATATATGCCTATCTTCACATATATGTAAATTACTTATTACTGAGTAGGCTGTTGAGTGGCTTAAACCAACTCAGAATGATTAGTAAACTGTAGAGCGAAAAAGTGGAGGACTGGATTGTTGGTTATTAGAAAAGAACAGTTCTAGTGTCTACAAAGATACCAAGCAATCAAGTGAAAATAAGACTTTCTTCAATAAATTCATCCATTCACCAAAACAAGTACTTATGAAGCACCTTCTACTCATATGTCAGGGCCCAGCCAAGCACTAGGGATGCTGAGCCGATGCCAAACAATCCCTGCCCTTGAGGTTCTACTGTAGCTTGCATTTGACTGACTCCATTTATCGGGAAACCAAATAAAGCCTCCTTCCCTAGAATTCCTCAATGTCCCTCATTCCCAGTTCACTGGGGACCCTCCGCACGGCTTCTTCCCCATCGCATTCCTCTCCCAAGCCCAGCCCGTGAGGCTCTCTCTAGACCACAGGCTTCCTCTCCAGTATTTGAGACTGCTTTCATACCATTTTCTTTGGCAGAGATGATTTAGTGGTCACATATGGTCCTTGGCTCATCTGAATATTACGTGTTGATAAAACAAATTGAAAAATGGTCTACATATGTTTCAGGGCCTCAGTGGAACAGGGAGATAGTGCATTATTAGGCTTGGCACTCTGGAGAATGAGATTCAGTCTTTGTTTAGGGAACAATGGGAAATGAATAAGCTCTCCTTCTAACTAACAGGCATTCACACAGCAGCACTGCACACAGGAGACAGGGCAGCGACGTGCCGCAATTGGCCGGGTGATAGCAAAATATTCTTCATCATTAACCCTGATAAACATGGATACGTAGACAGGGAAGGGTGTTAAATGCTAGAACCACTAACAAGCTGGAAACGGTCCCTGACCTTGAGGGCTCTATGATTCCAATGTCTATACAACGTGGATTGTGAGCAAGGGACCCTCAATTTCGTTTCATGACAGTAGTCGTAGCAGCAACGTGGTGTTTTAAGGCTTGCAAAACTCTTCACAAATGCTATATCATTTGATCCTCACAACAGCCCAGGGAGGTGAGTTCTAGTATTATCCCCACTTTACAAATGAAGAAACTGAGGCCAAGACAGGCTTGCCCAGAGTCATAGAGCTCGTAAGAAGTGCCTAAGGCAGGCTCTGAACTAAGGTCTTCCCAATCACAAGGTCAAGGCTCTATGCCACTGCAATAAACATTTACTAGAGAGTGTCTGACCTCAAAGCCAGTTAGACCTGCATTCAAGTCCTGCCTTTGAAACCTACTGACTGTAACCCGTGGCAAGTCACTTAAAGCTCTTAGTATCTCAAGGCAAGAAGTTTCAGAGGAGCCGTTGATCTGCAGTGGTCTAAGGCATTTTCTCCTCAAATAAATCACTGGTCGAGACCTCCCCACCCCAATTATTAAGTGCCTACTATGTGCAAGGCACTCTGCTCGACACAAGGAATCCAGAGACAACAACCATGTACACAGATGAGTGATGCTAAGTAACTTGAGGAGGGAGAGAGCAAGAAGTAGGGGTACAGGACAGGTACAGAGGGATCAGGAAAGGCTACAGTGCACCCAGAGCTGAGCCATGAAGGGACTGTAAGAGGAAAGAGAGCATACCAGGCCTGACAGATGGACTCAGTCAGGACTTTAAATGATTCTTAAATGAGCAAATTATGCTGAAAGGGAATTTTACCTTTTTTCCACTGGGCTGCACTACCTGGGCCTTACCCTGTGCCCCACTATACCACCCTTAGAGCCTTTGGCCTTTCGATCCACCCTGAGGCTGAATTCTCCTATGTGAGTATTATCTTCTCCAAACAGGATAGAAAATCCTCAAAAGCAAAAGCAAGCAAGTACTGGCTAGCTTTTTTGATTTGTATCTCCAGCACATGACACAATGCTTAGCACACAGTAAGTGCTTAATAAGTGCTTCATCCATTCACTCAAAAGAAAACAAAACAAGCTCATCCTCAAATCAGGCATCAACAATTCAAATGTGAAACGACACATGTGTGAACTCCACAGACCTGGAAAAATGAATGTAATTACAAAGGGGTATTCGATAAATAAGACAAAGTTAAGTTGCTCTTCAAAGAACTTCATTTCCACAAGCATGAATTAAATTGTTGCCCATCTTTTGCTGGCAGAAACTCTGAGGTCTCCATATGCATGCAGATGAATGTGGGTATGAAGTAATGTGTGCATTAAGGGTAAATAACATCTCTGAAAAAATGATCGACTCCCTCTTGGATCCTGGAATGTACATTTTTGTGGTGCTTCTCTGCAAACTGGGGTTTTCAATTAATTTCAACTAGGTTGAAGCTAACTCATTTCTCTTCTGAATTACCCAGGAGATACCCTCCTGGCATACGGCTGTGGGAAGAACTCACTATTCCAGGCAAAACCAATTCTGAGTTGATTTTTTGAATGGAAAAAGGCCTGCATTTTCCACTTTATACAATATCCACCCAAAAACTTTGGAACCAATCTGCTTCCTATTTTTATCCTCAAAAATGCTGCTTGGAGTTTGGGAAGAGGCATAGCCAACATGTGGCCAAGTGGTTGAGAAGAAGCCTGTGAGGTCTCAGAGACAGTGGCCTTCACACTTGGAAGCCAGATTGCTTGGGAGCTCAGGGGAGAGTTTATGAAAGCTACAGAACTGCTCTTAAGAGAACTGCAGGCCCTCTCGGCCTCTTGCCTGTTCCAGTTTTCTTGCAGCAACATTTCAGTGAGTTCAGCTGACTCACTGAAGATGGGCCTCTTTAGATTGGTAGGCCACATACTCCTTCTGGAATGCTTCAAGGCTACTGTGCATTGCAAATGAAACAGTGATAGAGCGATAAGTGAACAATTAGTGAGTGCTGGAAATAAAACCGTATACTTAAAACAAAATGCATAATTAAAAGAACTGAACCACAAAGAAGCATAAGTGCGTACAGGAAAATGAGGAGATGGACTAGATGGGGACGACAACAATAAGCCTAAAGGGCAGAAGGAAAATCAAAAGGTAATGAGAAGAAACTTAGCAAAGGGATACAAGAACATCACTGAGTTGGTAGCAACACAGCAACTCGGGGGCACTTCTCCCCTGTGAAACTTCCTCATCCCGGGAATTCCCAGGGGACCTGTCCATCTCCCACATCGTTATACTGAGTTTTCCAGAACTACTACATTAGCCCACGTGGCCTGCAGCTTTCATTTCTGCGTTGCCCAGAGAACAGTAAATCTGAGCCATGTGAGATGACCAGCATTTCCTGCAGTTACTGAGGGAAAATCCCAAATCTCTGGAAACCTGTTCTAGTGACATGGCCTCATTGGCATTTGCCTAATCTGCCCTTTGGGGAGGTTATAGCCAATGCTTTACAGGTAAATGTGGCTTCCTTCTGTAACCAAGAGAATATTTCAATATGCAAATTGATGATCTCAAACTTGCTCTGCTCAAATGGAAGACTGAACTCAGATTCTCAGTGCCTTACCAGAGTTACCTTATCTAACCTCCTTAATAATAAAGAAACGAAGACCCAGAAAGCCTAGATGCCCTGCCCTAGGTCACCCAGGAATAAGCACTGGAGCCAGGATTTTATCCCAGGTGCTCTGATACCAAAGCCAATATTCGTTCCATTGTTCCATATTCCACCTGGATGTCTCATCAACAACACTTCAAACTCAATGCAACTAAAACCAAGTTCATTATCTTTCCCCCTTATATTCTGTCTAGAGTGATACCATTCACCTGGTCTCATGAAAAGAAGGAGAACCAGTAGATGGGCACCCAGGCAGAGTCACTGAGCTTTCTTCCCAAACTGCAACTCTACATACTTCAGTGCTACAATGGTCAGCATCTCACCAGTGCACTTATGCCCTCCAAAAAGTGAGTCACAACACTTCCATTCCTTTTCATCTTGTGAAATTTGTGTTTATGTCTTCCCAGAAATCTACGACATAGGACCCATCCTACCCTCCTAGAGTGTGCTTCTTCTAGGGCTTTGAGGCAATTGGCCTGTCCAGCTGTTGTGCTACAAGACCAGTCCGTTGCTTTTTCTGGTCACAGATCCTCAAAGATTTCTTTTATGCCACATCTTGCATAGAACTTTTTATTGATAATACTTCATTTCCTATTGACATCCACCATGCATCTCTCCACTGCTATGTAGGTCACCCACAATTCTGATTGTTTGGAAATCATGACATTCCAAACTCATAGCCTACGGTATCACCAAAAAGACTTCCATACTGCAAAACATCTGAGATCTCATCAACATGAGCATTCATTTCACCAACGTGAATGGTATCCCATCCTGTGTGATTCTTGTTTATGTCTTCCCATAAATTTGACACAGGAGGTTCACCTAATGTGCTGGGCACCTCCATCACATTCTCTGCACATTGGCTACCACTGGAACATATGAACTGTCCATATTTTATCCCTCCTTCTCACTCTGGGACTAGTGCCATATTTTTTCTCAGCCATACATTTCTCTGATAACATCTTTTACTTAGTTTCTCCTGCATTATTCTTGATTCACAATGGGTCACTGTCTGCTCACAGCTGCCAAGCTAAAGATGGATACTACAGATAGCGGAGTGAAGCTGGAGACCATCCACATGGCCACAGAAATGTCACTAATGGGTCACGCCTGTAGTTGTCTTGGTTCCCCTGAATAGCCCTAACTTCCCTAGACATTAAGCAGGGTGCTTTCTGTCCCACCATGCAATGTTCTGCATAGGAATCCAAGCCCCTGAGAGATTCAGCAGCAAAGCCTCAGGTGTTGAATCCCACTTTGATTTTCAGTTACATATGTCTTACCCACTGAGAACCAACTACCCTTTTCACTGATCAAAGCTTTTCAAGGCTCATGGTCAACATTTTAAACATAAAAGATTGTTTTTTTCTGGGTCTGAAGAAATGAAGGCATGCCTCAGTTTTTGCCCCTTCAAGTTTTTAACATATAGTCCGTTTAGAAGGTCAGATTTCTAGGGGCGTGGTCATTCTATTATCCCAAGTCCACTCACCCCTGTCTCCAGCCTGCCACCACATATATATACACATCTTCATTTTACTCCTCATGTCCACAGAGGTGATGTGCCCAATCACTCTGCTTGGACCATTATTGGAGAATGGAAGGATAAAGGGAGGAAATAGATTCAGCGTATAACTCAGAAAGTTTCCTTCTCTCTGTGTGTACTTCCAAGGTGTTGAGATGGGTTTTGATCAGTAAAGCAGTTCCTTCCCCACTGACTTTAAGCCCATTGGTGGCAGTCACTGACAAGCAGGGTACATAGCACATCATGTCTGGCAACAATTCACACTTCGTTTTTTCCATTAAATAGAAATAGCAAACTGCAGGTGGTTGGTACAGTACAATCGTCAGCCACTTCACGAATAGGAGATGTTCCAAACCTCTTTCATCGGGGCCCCAACTCATCAACCCTAGAGGTTCATAGAATTGGAGCTTCAGAGCATCTCACAGCTGGCTTGCCTACTCCCCCCTATGGCAAGCTCCTTCTGCTAACCCATCCCCAATAGGCATGGACAAGTATGGCTTCCTTAATCTATTACCCACTGATATATAGGCTTTCTGTAATCTGCCTGGTACTAGCAATCAGTAATCTAGCTCTAAGACAAGAAAAACTGCATTATCATTCCCAGTGTATCGGGGACAGGAGTGGGAGGAGGGTGGGAGAACAGTGGGCAAAGCCTTTAAGGAATGGAATCTAAGGTCACTGAAAGAGCCAATAGCAGGATAATAGGATCATGAATCTAGGGTTGGAAAAGGCCTTAAAGGCCTGATTTTACTAGCCCTGGATTTTGCAGATAAGGAAACAGAGGCCCCAGGAGGTTGAGTGACCTCTCTATGCTCATACAAGTAGCAAACATCAGAAATGGAATTTGAACCAAGGTCTTCTGCCTGAGGCTGGACTCTTTCCAAAGGACCAAAATCCAGTTAGTTCAACACCTCTCACCCTACAGAGAAAGAAACTGAGGCCCAAAAAAGGGAAGTGACTTACTCAAGGTCACATGACAGAATCAGATTTTAAGCCCACATCCTCTGAGCCAAACCAAGAGGGTGCCATTACTATTGAAGCAGGCTAGGGAAATGATTGAGCATCAGGATGCCTCATTGGGCTCCATCTTTCTCATCTATAAAACAAGGGGACTCAACAAGATGATTTTAGAGTCCCTACTGGAGCTCTGAAACACATTTAAGCCATAGGATCACACATTGATCATAGGATCATAGATTCAGAGCTAGAAAGGACCTTGGAGGCCCTGTGAGCCAAACTCTTTATTTTATAGATGAGGAAACCCCAAAGAGATTAAGTGACTTGCCCAAGGTCACACAAAGAGCAAGAGTCAGGGCTGGAAAAAATCATTAGGCCAGGAGGCAAGGTATCTGGGTTCCAGTGCCAACTGTCACTGACTTGTGCTATGATTTGGGTCAAATTCCCTAAACTATCTTTGCCTCAGCTTTTGCATAGCCTGTCTGTCTGCCCCAGCTATGGCACTTGGGTGATGTGAGGCCCCACCGACAGGATGCTGTCACTGAAAAGAATGAGTAAAACATCATTATTATCATGAGGCACCAATTTCCAATAGTTGGTCCAAATGCAAGGAGATCACTTGGTCTAATATCATATTTAAATATGAGCAGCACGATGGCCACAGGAACAATGGCAGGCATATTACTGATTCCTTATCTCTGATTAAATGCATATTTTGTCTTCTCTGCATTTGGGAGCATATGTGGACTCCAAATAAACCAAATAAACCACTGGGCCTTGCACCTGATACTCCAAATCCAATTCCAAAACGTGTGCTGAGGTCACTTCCAGGACAGTTGCTGGATGAACCCTAGGAATTCACATCCAATCCAAGGAGACCGTATTATGCACCTTCTGTATGCAAGGTGCTGCGGAAGCAGAAATAAGAACAAAAAGAGTCCCTGGCCTCAAGAAGCTCTCATTCTGCTGGGGGGAGACAATGTTTTCCCAGATCACTATGAACATAATTATGTGAGTTGGGAGCCAGCACAAACCAGCGGCATCTGAGCCAAACACTGATGGGAGCCAAGGACTCCCAGAGGCTGATGTGAGAAGGACCAGTGTAACATGCATGGGGAACACAGAATGTCTACTTTGGGCAATGTGTAAGTGGGGCAGTTTGTCTGGATCACTGTGGGGGGTGGGGGGGACACGGCGTTGCAGGAATCAGCCTGGAAATAGAGGCTGGAGTCTGACCGAAGGTCATTAAATATCAAGCTGAGGAGTTTGTGGTTTATCCTACAGGCACCAGACAGGCTGTTGAGCAGGAGAGGGATACAGTTACATGGGAAGCAGAAGTGGGGGGGGATGACAAAGAAGCCCCTAAGACAGATCCCAATCTAGCTCACGCACATCCTAGTCGCTCAGTTCCTTTAAAGGACTGAGGGATGAGAGCAAGCTTCTAGATGTCATTCTGTTTGGGTAACAGACAAAGAAGGAAAGAGTTGAAGATTTCAGTTTACAACTTGTTTACAGCTTCATTTCATAAGAGGCTTCAATTACACTGAAACACCGATGGTAGCTGAGATTTCTCAAGAAGAGCTATTGTCCTAGGAAGAAAGAAAGGGCTCTAGCAGATGATGCTGGAAGCCACTGACAAAAGGCGTCCCTTGTTTCCAAACTACAGGGTTGGATTTTCTCTCCAGCCTCCAGTTTATAAGCATGGCACTCTGGAACACGTGGCCATGCTCTGAAAGTTCTTCAATATAAGTTTTCTTCTGTGAAGTTCTTGTGACATTTTGGCTAATGGGATCAAAAGGTTCCCTCAGTAATAACAGCAGTCATGCACGTGAAGGTAAGAGAAAATTATGGTCACAGTGATACAAAGTAGGATTTGAACCCAAATCTTCCTGACCCCAAATCCATCACTCTATCTGCCAGACCACCCTGTCTGTCACAGAAGAATAGAACAGAAGCGGTGTACACATCTGGCAAGTCCTCTCAAGGTCAAAACCTGCTTTGCATGATGGGGATATGAAAGCAATCTGGTTTTGTTCATTGATCTTTTCTCCAACATAATAAAAAAGTTAAGAGCATTTTTAAAAATCTATGTACTTCCACAGACTACACGATGCCATTCAAAAGAAGTTGGGTAGCCACGATGTCATGCAAATGAATAACTGTGACTGCCATTTTCTCTGAAAATAGGAGAAGACAGCATTTTCTAGAGCTCTAGGTTCCAGGATGTCTGTGTGTCTGTTGGGTTTTATGTGGTTGGTCTTTTTTAAGTTCAAAATTGTTGGTGTTTAGTATAAATCAGTTGGCAAGTCTTTTCAATCCTACCTACACGATATCTTTCACCTCATCTCTTTTTTTCCAGTCTTACAGCCTCAACCCTGGTTTGAGTCTTCATTACTTGGACTATGGTAAAAGACACAGGGATCTCCCTTCTCCCATTCATCTTCCACACAGCTGTCAATTCATATTCTAAAACACAGATCTGACATCATTCCTCTACTCAAAACCTTTCAGTGGCTCCCTATCGCCTCGAGGGTAAAACATAAAACCCTCAGCCTGGCAGGTAAAGGCTGCCATAATCTGACTCCCACCTACCCTTCTAGGGTAATTTCACATGACTTCCCTGCATAACAGGGAACAAAGCACTCTGTTTCAGTCGAACTGGCCTGCTAGCTCTTCCTTTCAGAGAATATTCCATGCTCCTCTCCGTGACTCTGCACAATTGGTCCCCCAGGTGTGGCTACACTGCCTCTTCCTCTCTACCCCTTAGAATTCCTAGCTTCCACTTTTTGTAGTAACAAAGAACTGCGAACAAAATAGACAGCCACCAATTAGGAAAGAACTAAACAACTTGTGGTACGTGGATGTGATGGAATATTATTGTGTTCCAAGAAACAATAAGCATGATGAACAAAGTGAAGGCTGAGAAGATTTACATGAATTGATGCAAAGGGAAGCAAGCAGAGCTCAGAAAACCAATATACCCAATGGCTACAACTATGTAAATGGAAAGGATAGTCAGAAAGCATTTGACGCTGAATGCTGAAATGATGCCCAAGCTTGGTCCCAAAGAAGAGATGTGACACTTCCCCCCACTCCTCTCCTTTGTAGAGGTCAGAGTCCATGGGTCTAGACAGGGGTGGGGAATCTGTGGGCTCAAGTTTTACAGAACAGTTTTACAATCCAAGTTTTACAGAACAAATCCTTTTATTAAGGGGATTTGTTCTATGAAGTTTGGATTCAGTCAAAGGGCCGTACTTGAGGACCTGGAGAGCCACATGTGTCCTCAAAGCCGCAGGTTCCCCACCTCTGGACTCTAGCATATTGCATATGATGTCAGATTTTTTTCCATGTTTTGCTGAATTATTTTTTCTTTTCTTCCACTTTTTAAAAATAATTCTTTGATATAAGGGATGGTTCTCTGGAAGGAGAAAGGAGAAATGTAGGAGAAAATCTAAGTGATATAAAAATAAAAGTTATTAATGAAATTTATTTTTAAGTAACTGTCACAAGAAGGCATTTAATATATGTTTAAAAATTGATTCCTGCCCCCCCCCCCAAAAAAGAATTCCAAGTATTGTTTTAAGTAACAACTCAGGTGCCATCTTCTCCACAACCCGATCCCTCGCTGCTTTCAGTGACCTGTTCCCTCTTGAAAATACTTTGTATTGCTTTTCCCCTTGTTTGTTTTAACTTACTTGTGGCCATGGTGTATTCCCCTAATAGACTGTAAGTTATCTGAGGGCAGTTCAGTTGTAAAGAGTGTCAGATCTGGAGTCAGGCAGCCTCGATTCAGATTCATACTCCGTCACTTAGTATCCGAGTGACCTTGGGTAGGTCACACAAACTCTGCCTCAGTTTCTACATCATCTAGAAAGTAAGGGGATCAAACCAGATGACCTTGAAGGTCCATTTCAACTCCCAAGCTATGCTCGTAGGAAGAGAGAAAATAGTGTGTTGTGTTTATTTTGGCATTTGGGCCTCAAAGCCTAGAAGATTGAGTTATTCAAATCCTACCTCTGCTACAGATAAGCTACGTGACCTTAGGTAAATCACCTGACATCTCAATGTTCTAGAAGCTGCAGTGAACATGCCAACCCACATTGACAAGGGCAGTTTCCCCGCCCAGGGAGCTGTCTACACTAAAGAAATCTCAGCTCCACGGCTTAGCCCCATCCCTAGTGCCCAGAATAGTGACACTGAATACAACAGATGCTTAGTAAATATTTGCCAAAGTACTGAATTGACTTGATGGGGCCTTCTCTCTCTTAATTCGGGGTGCATGACTGGATATGCATAAGGCCTCTGCATGAGGCGATGGAGAGCTGAACAATCTTAATGTCACATGCTTAGAAATTCAAATGAGGTAAAGGGGGAATCATTGGTCAAATAGCCTGAGCTTCAAAGTTGGTCACAGTGCCACCAAGAGCTGAGGTTGGCCCTTTGTACGCAGAAGGGCAATATTCACTCTACTTTGAATACCAAGCAGAAAGGAGAAATAAAGACTTGTTCTTCTAGAGTCCTTGAAATGACTTATAAAAATGCCTTTCAAAAACACTGAGATGCCAGCAGGGCTATGCATATGTCTCACTTGAAATCGGAAGGTTTAAAAAATAAATATCTGCTTTGCTTTCTATTCGGATTTGCCTTTCAGTGAAACCCGTTGGCTGGAGCTGTGACCAGTGAACAGAGACCGCAAATGCTCTGCTCTCCAGGAATTCCCCACCAGTAATCTAGGACAGGGGTCCACAAACATCTGGGATTTTGCACCCTGATTAGTCAAAAGCTTGTTGAGCATGTAATCCTTATACATGGACTGGGATTTATAGCAGTAGGGATAGAGATTCAGAATTCTTTGGTACAAAGAACTCCCTGGTGAGGAAAATCCCACTGCCAATGCTACTTAGAACTTTCTCTGTAATTTAGAGTCTTAAGAGAGCTGCCTAGAGCACTAAGAGGTTAAGTGACTTGCACAGGGTCACATGGCAAGGATGTGTCAGAGATGGAATTTCAAGCCAAGTCCTCTTGGTTCTGAGGCCAGCTCCCTGCCCATTCCGCCACCCTGTATTTATTTATAAAAATGCACTACTATGCAAAAATATTATCTATAATAAGACATATACAAAATGGTCATTTTAAGAGATGACAGAAAGATAAACTAAAATCACTTTAAAATATTGTTTAAAAGTTCAAAAACTATTTTATTCTCAGAAAATATTAGCAATATTTGCTGTGAGAGTAGCACAACTGAATATGCTTTATTATTTCACCAGTCTTGGTTTAATACTTTGAGAAACAGCAAACTGTAACAATCCACTAAAAGCAAGACGACAAACGAGAAGGCTGTCATTGGTGCCTTCCACATCATGCATAACATACATGACACGTCATCGATGGCATCAGGTTCAATCCGGGTGACAAACATTAGTGTGGCTTCATTTCTTATTTATTTAAGCCAGTACCCATCGTGTACTTTTTCCCAAATATGGATACACAGGCACCAGTCCTGGATCTTAATACTAGCAGGTGGGAAGTACCAGGTGAGGTACAGGACAACACACCCCTTGTTATTGGAATTCTAGGCTAGAAAGGATGGTTTAAAATGAGCTTCTTTCATTTACTATGCCAACTGGTATCTGAAACATAGAAGTAGGCATGCTGCTGTAACCAAGAGGGAACTCTGATCTGGCTTATGCTCTTCCCTGGATATCGCCTTGCTCTGTCTCCCCCTTTCATCCACAACACAAAAGGTTCTTCTAATGCCTTTTTTTTTCTTTACAAAATCATGTTGTCTATACCCAGTTGTCAAGCTCTAACATTTCTGAACAAGTTAAATGTGGTAGCACTAGCCTATGGTCCCTGCTACTGGGAAGGCTGATGCTGTTACATCTCTTGAGTTGGGGAGTCCTAAGCAGCAGTAGAGCTTAAGCTGATTGGGTGTCCATATTACGTCTAGCACCAACATGGCTGATGAGCCCCCAGGAATGTGGGTCCATCAAGCTGCTTAAGAAGGGGTAAACCAGTCGAGGTCAGAAGTGGAATAAGTCCAAGCTCCCAATCAGAAGCAGGATCAGGCCTGTGAGTAGTCCCTGCACTCTCAGCCTGGGTGCGATGGAGAGACCAACTCTCAAAAAACCCAAATCTGAATGAACTTGGTTGCTCAGATTCCAAACTCTTTTCTTTAGTCATCTCAAGTTTTACAGGAACATTTTTCCCTTGGGTCACCTTCCTCTCCCCAGATTTGGAGGTCCTAAAATATCTGGGTTGTTAATGCGCTACCATCCTCTTTCATTTTGTTGTTGTTCCATTGTTTTCAGTCACGTCCAACTCTTCGTGACCCCATTTGTGGCTTTCTTGGCAAAGATGCTGCAGAGGTTTGCCATTTTCTTCTCCAGCTCATTTTATCGACGAGGAACTGAGGCAAACAGGGTGAAGTGACTTGCCCAGGGTCACACAGCTAGAGAATGTGTGAGGCTGGATTGGAACTTAGGAAGAGGAGTCTTCCTAACTCCAGGTTGGGTGGCTCTATGCCACCTAGCTGCCTTCTTTCATAGTAGCATCTAAATTTAGCCACAGAAATAGTTCCTCATCCAAATGGTCAACAGCTAATTGCAACGGGGAGTGATGTTCTGTCAAGCCTCTGAAAAGCATGTTTACTTGGAAGTACTAGATAGTTCACACCTCAGAGACTGGCCCCAAGAGCCATCTCATTCACATAGCCAGCCTGTTGCCACCTTCCATGTTCTTCGGTTTCACCTTTGGAAGCTTTATGAGGCTGTGGACTGGATTAACTCAGCAGCCATATTTGCCAGGTGAGGCAGATTGTGAAGGCTCAGACCAAAGACCACAGATGACTACGTGGAGGGATGAGAATGGTTTAGGTACAGTGCTTCTCAAACTGTGGGTCGTGAGTAGAAAAAGTTTCAGAAGCCCTGGTTTAGGAGATGAAGCTACGGTACTCCACTCTCTTTCCTTTACAAAACAAAACAGAGGCCTCACCAACAATCAGGACACTGAAATCTGCCCCTTCTCTGACCTGTCACCTTCATTTTCTGCTTCTTTCTCAATATTCTAATATCCATCACAGAAGCAATCTTTCTTTGGGGATAACTTCCCCATCCATTGTTTTCTTCAAAGGTTTCTAGAACATCATTCTTAATTTTACATTTAAAGCCCTTCACAACCTGGACCCAACTTACCTTTCCAGTCTCATCACACATTACTGTCTTTATATGCTCTTCAGTCCAGCCCAACTGGCCTTCCTACCGTTCCCCATATGTGACACTCCATCGTCTCTCCACTGGCCAGCCCCTGTGCCTGAACTGCACTCCCTCCTTCTCCTGAATCACTAGTTTCTTTCAAGACTCAATTCAAAGACAACAAAGACAACCCTATAGACAGGGAGCCTTTCTGGATCCTCTCCTGCTGCTATCCTCCCCAGTCTCCCCTTCCCCTCCCTCAGTTTTTGTATGTCCCTATATAGAAACACATTGCCTCTCCCACTAGAATGTAAACGCCTTAAAGACATGGGTCATTTGACTTTTGACTCTGTAACCCCAGTGACTGGCACATAGCAGATGATTGATCAGTGCATGCCAATTATCACCTACCAGCCTGCTGGACCAGGCATCCTATCCTGGCAGCTCGTAGACACCAACTGGAGAGGCCCCCTGGCCACACCACTGCTGCTGCCATGGGCTCCACTGTCAGTCACTGGAGCACCTTTACCCAGGCTGCTGAGTCAGCTACGGGAATGATGTGGGAAGGAACAGAAGAAGCAGCTAGCCACTCTGATGGGCAGAGCACAAGACACTTCCTTTGTCTCCACTGCCACCTCAAGCCCAGCTATGATTGCCTGGCCTCTCTGGGACAGAAGCCAAGGCTTCAGTGGGAGAGAGATGAGGGTGATGGCCAAAGTGCAGGAAACATGATTCAGAGAAGGGAAGTGACATGGAGGCCTGGTCTGGGACAAGCTGCAAAAGCTTGCCTGTTAGACCGGAAATGGTAGAGTCCAAAGGTCCAATGACAGGGTGGTTTTTCTTCCTGCATCCCCACTAATCATCTCACACACTCCATGAGTGGTCTGAGCTAGATCGATATGGAGATTCTTGGCTTCTTATTCAATCAGGATGGAATCTCTGGAATTTGAGGGGCTTTTCCCCCATCTCTATTCCCTTTCTTCCCTACGCCACCAATTAATTATCTACCTGGACTTTCCTGAAGCTATAGTACTTAGCTTCTGGTTGGCACTCAATGGTAAAGAACAAGAGAAAGTCATGTTTTCTACCATATTCAAAACGGGGCTGGCTCATTTGCATTGCCCCCACACCACAGCGCAGGGTATGTCTTTGCATCTTAGACAGATTGTCTGCTTGGCTTTTGGCTGACTCCCTTGATATTTTCCTCTGACTTTGTACCAAGCTTCTGACAACACTAAATTTGGTTTGTTTCCCTCCAAAGAGACTGCCTACATTTGTATATGTGATAAACACTGCGCTGTGCTGTGGTGGGGAAACAGAGTCTTGGAGTTTCTTGAGAGACCAGTCACATCCGATTAGTATGATTTATTTATTTTCTGTGTATCTTCAATCTCTATGATGCCTTTCATCCATGGAGCTCAGAAAGAAAGACACAAAATAAACTAGCCCCCTCCACACCCCCAAGGGCTGAGTAGAGCAGACAAGGGATGGGCCGGCAATACAACTATAATAGCATTCGAAAAGAAAACTACCAAACAATGCTACTGGGTAGGGGAATCCTTCAGAACAGAGTCCCCTTCCTTAACAAGACCACAGCTCCCCACCACTGATCACACAGGGCCCTTGGCCATGGAGCCAAAGGAAGAAGTCAGAGCAACCAAAACTGGGACCAAAAAGGCCAGAGGTCACTGAAGATGCCATAACTACGTTTGGCTTTCTTCCTTTTTCATAGAGAAGCTCTGAAGGCAGGCATTCCAGCAGATGCCTTCTCCGAAAGCAGCATGCTCAAAGTGCCTGGACGTGATTGTCAGTGGCAACTGATCCCTGGCCAGTAAAAGAGAGAAAGTATCACCGTGAAGAGGGACAGGTCTATGGCAATGACTCAAGAGCTACAATTGGCCACTGTCCACCATGACAGAAATGCAAGTGTGAGGTCAGAAGAACAGGTACCCGTGAGGCTGCCCTTTTCCCGGCTAATACTCAAGCCTTGAGGAGGAAGCAGAGAAGGGAGAGAAGCTAACACCATCTGTTTTCCCCCGCTTTGCACAGCCTCCTCACCTCCATCCCCTTCACTTCAGACTCCTTCATGGCTCCCAAAAATGAGTGCTAGGGCTGAGGGTCTGCCTAAATCAGAGAATTCCAGAACTGGAAGGAACCAGGAAGGTCAGCCAGTCAAATCCATAGCTGAGCAAAAACCACCTGCATGGTGGGCAAATGATCATCCAGCCTTGGTCTGAAGAAAGAACTCCAGCGAGCAAGAACATGCTCCCTCCCAAAGCTGCTCATCCCACTTTGGAATTGCTCCAATCTGTAGGAAGGCTTCCCAACATCAAGCTCAATTTGCCTCTCTGCAACTTCTACTCACTGGTCCTGGTTCTGCCCCAGGAGCCAAGCAGAAAGAGGCTGTTCCCTCAGCCCAGTGTCAACTCTTCAAATTAAACTGAAGACAAATCCAGTAGAAAGACAACTGTGTCTGGAGTCAGATTACCTCAGTTCAAATGTCACCTCTGATGCTTAGTCCCTTGTGAAGTTGGGAAAACCACTTAACCGCCCCAGGCCTCGGCTTTCTCATCTGTAAAACTAAGGAGTTGGACCAGATGACCTCCGGGGTCCCTTCTAGGTCCAGCTTCTCCAGGCTAATAACCTCTACATGTAGCTCCTCTACATGATTTGAATAGGACATGACTGTAAGGCTCATTAGCAGGTTGGTTTCCCTCCCCTGGACCCACTATAGCTCCCTACCATCCCTGCCTGACTGACCAATGCATATTAGGCCAGTTTTCAAATAACAGCACTGCCATGGCTGGAAAGATAGTCTGTCTGCACCTCCTATGACTTCTTAGTGGACAATGTCAAAGATCACAGAAAATCTGAGCTAGAGTTAAGGAAACAAACATACTTTAATTGTCAAACGAATCAACCAATCGACCTTTGCTTAGCCTACCTGGCTGATCTTTATTTCTGGAAAAAAATCTACTGCCTTAGGCCAATTTCCCCCTGAGGGCAGAACAAAGGAGTCCATTTGTCCCTAGAATCCCCAAGCATGACCATGCAGATTCCAGAATGGAGTAAGGGAGTCAGCAAAGGATGGAGCTGCCAGACAGGCCCTCATCTGTTGGAAGAACCAAAGGCCCAGAGATGGGGGAAATTCCCCAGAAAGGCCTTTCTGTTACTAGGACAAACGCAAAGGCTTGGCTTTTCCTCCAGCCTCCTGGCACCATTGCCTCTACCCTTCTCCCTCCTCCTTTTGCCCTTTCTAGTTTTGCTAAGTGTGCATGTCTGTCTACACTCACCTGTCCTGTGCTTTCTTCTAGCAGGGCCCTGCTAGGTGACTAAAGTTAACCTCTGAACCCAATTCTGTATTAAAGCTGAAGACTGCTTTTACGCATTAGGTCTCCTACTGATATGCTCACTCCCACAAAAGGATCGTTCTTGGAATGACAGGCATCTGCAACAGAGAAACTACACAATCTTCCAACACCACTCATACCCTAGGTGTCTGCTCTGACTATAGTTAGGGCCAGTCCTACTGACACCTAACCACATGGACGCAGCCAGGTGGTGCAGAGGATAGAGTGCCTGACCTGGATTCAGGAAGACCTGAGTTCAAATCCACCCTTAGACACTTACCGTAAGTGTGACCCTAGGCAAGTAATTTAAGTTCCCTCAGCCTCAGTTTCCTCACCTAAAAATAGGGATGTTAATAACACCTATTTCCCAGGGTTGTTGTGAGGATAATACGATATTTGTAAACCAAGCTTAAAATGTTAAAATGCTAGTTCTTCTTCTTCTTATTCCATAGTTAGTCCAGGCTGCTCAAGGCCAAAATGGAAGGTGTGCTCTGGGGGGAATGGGGAGAGAAGGAAGTGTCCCTAGAAGGAGACACTCCTCAGGACAAGCAGCATCCTCCACAGAAGTCAGACAAAGAGAACCATGCCAAAGCTCTATGGATCAACTTTCCCAAAGCCCTTCATTGTTGCTGGTACGAAAAGCCAGAGCACGCTTCCCTCTTCTCCCTTTCTGTGCATCATCTCTAGCAGTACCCGCAACAGAAAAAATGGGTCATGAAAATGCCCGAGGCACAAGAAGGATGCCATTGGAGGCCAGGAACTTTTATGGGTGATGCCCCTCTTTAGACCGAGTGCAAGCTCACCCATGCCAGGACTGGCTGTTATAAAGGGCCAGCACGTTATCCAACACAAATGGCAACTGGTGATTCCTTTAGCATTTAGCAAAATTTACCAAGGCAATGTGTTGTCACCTTCAGCTCTTTGGAAAACCTCAAGATACCAAGAACTGTTGGGCCTCACATGTCCACCACACGGAAGCCTAAGTAGAGGGCTCCCTGACTGCTTTCTAACAAGGTCTTCAGGGTGCTGGATCAGCTATAGATCTGTACTGATCACCTACTAAATTTTGAAAGTCAGTCTCCCTTAGATGGGGTCCAGGATGAACACCCCTTGGAACCGAACTCATATCTACCAAAGAATTCTTGGCAAGGTTCTAGCATACTTTGGTTGGCATACTCTAGGTAAACAAAGTCAGGTTTGGGGAGGTCGATGATGAGTCCTAGATCACCCACCAGAGACAACGTGGGTAGAACATTAGCACAGAAAGGACCAGTACGGATCATCCAATACAAGTCCCTCATTGTAAAAGAATGGAAACCGTATTGAGGCGTTCGATGCCCTCCTAGGGACATTCAAGAGAGCAGAGGGTCACTTACCAGCCTAATATGATTTGAAAAGCATGAAAAGGACCATCATTTATAATACCTTCCCCGTCTTCCACAGAGTCTTGAAATTCTACCACTAGAAAGTCATTTCTTTAGCCTAAGACACTGACATTTCCTTTTCTTTTTTAATACAAATATTCCTGATAGGCACAGCACAGCTGTTACAAGTCATTAACACCTTAGTGTGAATTCATTTATCAGAGAGCTTTCCTCCTCGACAGCTAGCTTCAAGCAGTATACTGAGGGAATGGGAATTTTAATAGGTGTCAAATCCCCCTCTGAGTTATTAGTGCAATCGATAGACCTGAAGGGAAACCCCCTCCAGGGAAAGATAAGAAGGATCCAGAGCATCAGTGAAAACCTAGGCCCAGACCAATCAAGAGTTTCTTAAAACGTCAAAGCCAAAGGTATCAGAGTTCAAGGTGTCTGGGAAATGATTGCTTGTCTGCCACAATCTGCCTCCTCAAAGGTCTGCCTGACTCACATGGCCTTGAATACTGTCCTGTCCCTTGCCCAAGAGCCCTGGGGAAACTGGAAAATTGATAATAGGGAGGGCAAGGGACAGAAAACCAAAATCCCAAGTACTGAGGAAGATTCAAGGAGAGAACACCCAGATCAGAGCAACAGGGCCTGTGAATACCCTCTACTGTAAGGGACAGGGCAGAAGTAAAAGGAGATGGGGAGAAGAGGTGGTCGAAAACAAATGTGACCAACTTCACCCCTTTGCCCAGGACTCCTACTTGGCCCTAAACATTGGAATACTAGGAAACAGCACAGACAATATCCAATGACAGGGCTGCTCACTACTCCGGATGCTTTGGCATGTCCTGCCCCTGCCCCCCCCACCCCCAGACAGAGCCAAACCCTGAACAATGGAAGACGCTTCGGCCCTTCCTTCACTTGCAGCCAGAGGCCCAGACACAAGCCCAGGCCCAACCACTCTCAGGCCCTGGCCAGAGAACCCACCCCAAACCACCCCTCCTCCTACAGCAATCCTATTATCATGCCTTTATCATTTGTTGAGCACTGAGAAATTGAAGCAAGTGACAAGTCTGTCACTAGATCCATTTGGCAAACCTCAGCGCCAAAAATAAAATGGAAAATGTTTCAATTATTCCCCCCAAATGAAGGTCTTTCTTGATTCAACAAAGGACATATTATTCAACACAGACAAAAACCACTGCTGAGCCACACCGAACACAAAGATGATATTAAATAGACCAAAATGAGAAGAGGGAAAGCAAGGCACAGGGCTGGTGCCCCTAGAGAATGCACCTTTCATTATTAAGCAGCAGCAGGCCAGTTACACAAATAACTGCTAGTGGAAGCAGGCTTCAACGTCTAGGAAGAAGGAAGAACAAGACCAAATGTTCCTTGGGGCATTTCCAGATTAACCTTCATATATGGCTCTCCACAAACTGAACCGAATGTGCCCAGAGAAATCCGAGATGAGTGGCTGAGACATGCTCCAAAACAGAGTCATGCTTTATTAAAATGGCAACCCAAACAAATCAGAGAAACAAGACTCAGAAAGAACACAACTAAACTGTCATATCCCAGCAGCCCATTCTCTGGAACGGAAATGGATGCTTCCCTACAAGGCTCCGAGACCTCAGGAGTCATAGGCGTGGAGCTGGAAGGCAGCTCAGAGACTAGCCCTCTCATTTTACAGGAGAGGAAACTAAGGCCCAGAGAGGCTAAGTGATTTGCCCAAAGTGACACAGGTACTAAGTGGCAGAGCTGATATTTGAAGACTCTGGCCTCAAACGCAGTCCATTTTTCTGCTCTACTGCACCAACTCTAGCAAAGGGGGTCAACAAAGGTGGTCACTAAACACAATGCAATGTAGGTTCCACGACTCCACTACTGAACACCCTCCCACCACACACACACACACACATACACATATTTTTTCCTCAAATCAAGAGTTACAGAGAGTGAAAATAGATGTACACAGAGATATGTGTGCCTAGAAGGTGCTCCATCAACTGCAGTAAATTGATAAGTGCACAAAACCCGAGACTGACCAAATGACAGAATTTCAGGGTTGAAAATGGCCTCAAGGGGCAGCTAGGTGGCGCAGTGACTACAGCACCGGCCCTGGAGTCAGGAGGACCTGGGTTCAAATCCAGCCTCAGACACTTGACACACTTACTAGCTGTGTGACCTTGGGCAAACCACTTAACCCCAATTGTCCTGCCTTCCCCCCTCCAAAAAAAATAAAAAGAAAAAAAAGAAAAGGGTCTCAAAGGCTAGTTTCTTTGGAACAGAGACTGCATAAATGGAATGATATGAAATCATTTTGGAAACAGAGAGTGGAGCCAAAATATAAAGGTCTCTAAAGGCCAAAGAGAAGAGCGGAGGAGGCTACAGAGTGTAATGGGCAGAGCACTGGACTTGGGAGATTCTGAGAAAAACCTGGTTTGAAATCTTGCCTCAGATACTTACAAGTTGTGTAAGCCTGAGAAATTCATTTCACTTCTCTGTGCCTTGGTTTCCTCCTCTGTAAAATGAAGGAGTTGGCCTCTGAGCCAATGACCTCTTAGGTTTTTTCCGGCTCTAGATCTATGGTCCTAGGAGTTTGTATTTTACCCTAGAGGCCACAGGGAACCACAGATGCTTCTTAAGCAAGGAAGTAAAATTACGTAGGCAGACCTGTGTTTTAGGAACACCAGTTTGACAGCTATGTGGTGGATGAACGGGGGCACTGGAGACTGCAGGCAAGAAGGCCGGTTAGGATGCTATTTCAACAGTCCAGGCAAAAGGTGATAATAAGCTCAAGTTGGTGGTCATCTAAGTGGAGAGAAGAGACTGAATGCGAAAGAGGTGGGAGATGTCAAATTAGCAAGGCTTGGCCACAACTCGGTGTCAGGGGGAGGGAGAATTAAAAGGCAAGGAAGCCTCCAGGTATGAGAAGCTGGCCCTCCTGACTGAAGTAAAGGCAGCAGGAGGAGGGATGAGCTCAGGGAGAAAGACACTGAGTTCTGTTTGGGGTATGTTGACTTGGACATGCCTAGGAGACATCTAAGTAATGTCCAGCAAGCAGTTGGTGATGTGGGACTAGAGCTCTGAAAAAAGGCAAGGACGGGATAGCTAGATTTCCAAGTTACTGACAGAGGAGTATTAGTCAAACTTCTGGGAGCTAATGAGATCACCAAGAAAGAAGAGAAATGGACCCACGTAGAGCAGGCAGGACTTCATAATGATCATGCAAAGGAGGCTGATGGGAAGGCTGCCCAGACAGCTCAATATAGAACCAGGAGCAAGCAGTGGCCACAAATGCTGAGAGAGAGCATGTCTAGCAAAAAAAGAGTGGTCCACAGTGACCAATGCACAGAGAGGTCTGTAAATTTCACCTACTCTCTTCATTTGGCCATCTAGGGCCAAGCAGAATGACTAATCCATTCTTCCCAGTGCTTGGCACACAGTAAGTGATTAAGAAACACTTTTCATACAGCCAGCCAGCCAGCCATTCTATATGACCCAGATCTACACAGTGTATGTATTTATAGGTTCCTATCCTTGGAGGGCCTGGGAGGATGGGGTGTGGTTTGGAAGGAGGAAAGAAAACAAATAACTCAACTGGATGGTACTTGAGGGCAAAGAAAATGCCCAGTTCTGTAGAGACTAAAACAGGCGGTTACTAGGTAGAAACATTCATCTTGAATGAAATCTTCAGTGGCTTACTACTGCATCCATTATCCCAGACTCTCAGACTGGCTCTTTGTCCCCAGCCTAGAAATATTCAGAAGATGAAGTATCTAATGACTGCAGTGTACTTTGAGTGCTTGGGAGAACTCCGGAATTGTGAAGGGAAGATAGTGAGGAAGGGTGGATTTTTAAAATAACCATATTATCCACTCACTAATAACAATAATGATGATAAGCAGCTTTAGGGGCTTTCCTCACCATATGCCAATAAATTCCCTTCGCCTGGTACAAACAAAATGTCTGGAAGGCTTAAGAAGGATGAGGAGATATTCTGACTTGGTTTACATCTCTGAGCAAATGGTTCCAACCTGGCCCTCTGAACATAAATATGTGGGGGTGCAGTTAGTAAACATAAGCAAAGAATATTTCCACTAAAAATCATTATCAAGGACTCTATTGACTCCAAGGGGAATGACAAAGTTTTGTTAGAAAAGGCCATAGATTGCAGTTGTTAAAGGAAATAGTCTGTTGTGTAAATCCTTCTTAGGAGAGTCAATGAACTTCCTAAACCTTTGTATTGGACAATGATAAAAATAATGAGCCTGAATCAGGTTTGTAGAGGAGTGGGAAAGTAAAGAGACGTCCTTCCTTACCCCCGTGTGCCAAGATTTACAAGGTCTTTATGGAGCAGGAGTCCAGAGCCGAAAGAGTTAAGTGCTCAGGGCATGTTTTGTGGTATGGAAATCAAGGGAGTGAAGTGAAGCATGGCTGGGATGAGGCCTAGAAACAGGGCAACTGAGGCAACCACCAAACAATATAAAACCTCCAAAGATGAAAGGGTTAATTAAAAGCAAGGCAGCTGGCAAAAAATGGCCAAGGGGGAACATTAAGTACTCACAAATCAGGACAGCACAGACCCCAGGGCAGGAGTTCCAAATCTGACAGGGTAATCGTCTTACGAATCTGTGATCTCATTAATGTGGGCACGCATCCAATGGTGCAAATCGCAACCAATCCCTTTCTTGTTGTCCTCTTAGCTTCTTGTCCATATGCTCCAGTAATCATCCACAGGGGAGCCAACCAACATGCCAGTGCCTTCCTTTACATCTTTTGAATGCATACCAGTGGATACCAAGGGAGCCCAAGAGCTGTCCAACAGCCCACATTCTTGCTTGGTGAATAGCCAGCCTCCTTTTCTGTTCAGAATGTGGCCTACTTGTGCCTATAATGTGTCTCTGTATTGCCCTTTGGGTGACAGATAACTTGAAATCTTCAGTAACAGTGGCATCATGTGACTCACAACAGCACAGCATCACTAGAATAATGATACTTAAAAGATGAGACTTTCTTTGCAATAGAAGCATGGGGATTTTAAGAGCATTGCCAAATTTGTCTGAAAAATGAAATCCAGCCCACTATTTTCTTCTTGTTGAATTTTGGGCCCACATGTTGCCTATTTAAATATCTCTCTCTTTACTGATGGACAGTGCTGTGTGTTGTCAATCAAACTACTTGTCATAGTCTAGAGGTACTCTGCATCCACTTAGTTTTTCCCATATGGATAGTTACGTTAAACTCTTTCAAGTCATTACAGATCTCATATAGGTAGTTCTGCAATGTTCCAGGGGTTGACATAACCAGAATAGTGGCATTTGTAAACAGACCACAGCATCTATATGGAGCCCCTCTTCCATTTGGACTCTGTGTTGGATATCTCCTATGACACTGGCAAGCACCTTTGGTAAGAATGCATGTCCTAGCTTATGCCTCACTTTACATTAACAATCAGAGGGTTAAACACGTTTATCGCTATTTTAATATCTCTCAGAGACTCTCACATGATTTTGGCCTAAAAATGGGGCAATATTTTGTTAAAGGAGAGTCTGTAAAAGCAGCATTTTGCTCTCCCGAATCAAATGCCTTTTAATAAACAAAAAACAATAAGCACAGCAAAATCTTGCATTCCCTACACAGTGCATCAATTATAGACTGTCAAGATGAGATGTGCTGAAGAATAAATCATGAGAGCTTGCCTCTTCCCTTCTCATGCCTTCATAAAGAATGCCCTTGATGCGTGCATGCATAGATTATTCTCATCAAAATTTTGTAGGGATGGGAAAGTAGACATATGGATTGGCAATAATTAATATTTCTTTGGTCATTCCTTGTAGGGAGGAGAGGAGAAGCAATAAGAGCCAAGATCATTTTCAAGCCACTGGTGTCCTGCAATCTTAAGATAAATCTTAACAATTTATCCCACAAGTTGTAAAAATACAAGCCCATTAATGCACTGTTACTGGAGTTGTGAATGAGTCCAGCCATTCTGGAAAGCAACTGGGATTTATGTGAAGGAAGTAAGTAAAAGGTCTGTACCCTACGACCTAGTTATCTCCCTGCCATGCATATACATACCATAGGGGATCGATGATAAAGAGAAAAGTCTCATATACAGTAAAATATTTATACCAGCCATGTTTTGAGTAGTAAAGAAATAGGAACGAAGCAGATGTCCATTGACTGGGGCATGGCTAAACAAGCTACGGCAAAGGAGTGGGATGGAATCTGATTGTGCTATAAGGGGGAGGGGGTGGGGAAGGGAGTAAGCATTTCCAAAGCACCGATTAGGTGCCAGGCATTGTGCTGAGAACTTTTACAAATTTTATCTCATTTGAGCGTCACAACTCTGAAAGAGAAGTATTATTATCCCCATCTTAGAGATTAAGAAACTGGGGGTGAGAGAAATTAAGTGACTTGCCCAGGGTCACATAGCTAGTAGGTGTCTGAGGCTGAATTTGAACTCAAGTCTTCCTGATCTCAAGCCCAGTTCTCTATCCACTGCACCATCAGCTGCCTCTAAAAAGAAACAAAGAACATGATGACTACAGAGAAGCATGGGAAAGTGGACTCACGAACTGATACCATGTGAAGTAAGTAGAACCAGGAAAACAATACACACAATGATTACATCAACGTAAATGAGAAAAAGCAAGAATAAAAATCACCATTGAATGCTGTAAATTATGACCAAGCTTGAACTAAAAGAAGAGATATGAGAATGTGCCTCCCTCCCTTCTTTACTGAAGCACAAGGCCTATGTGGTGCAGTACAGAACATACGATACGGGGCTTGGCCAAGGTGGAACATTAAGTACTCACAAATCAGGACAGAACAGACCCCAGGGCAGGAGCTCCAAATCTGACGTGTCCATCATCTTACGGATCTGTGATCTCATTAATGTGGGCACACATCCAATGGTGCAAATCACAAACAATCCCTTTCTTGTTGTCCTGTGAGCTTCTTGTCCATATGCCACATGTCCATATGTTGGGCAGTTTTCCTGAACTATTTTTTTCCTTTTTTATTATCAGGTATGGCTGGGAAGACATACAGGGAAATGGAAGTGATGAACAAAAACAAAAGATACCAATAAAAATGGTTAAAGGAATCTCCTATGCCTTGAAAACAGTGTCACATCCAAACAGATACCTTCTGTGTATATCTGGTCTAGACTTGGAGATCTCAAGCTGGAAGGGATCTCAAAGGTTATAGATAAGGAAACAGGCTTGGAGAGAAGTGACTTATTCAAGGTCACACAGCTAGCAAAGGACAAAACTAGGATCCTAACCCAGCATCTCTGACTCAATGTCTAGGCCAGTTGCTCTTCCCATACTTGGTTTCTTTGACTCCCTCTCCCTCTCTGTCTCCCTGCTCTGCCCAGATTTACTGGCTAGATTTCTTTCTCAAAAACCAAGCCTTAAACCCACCTCACTCTGAGCTCATAGATTGGACACTAGGTCCCTGCCCTCCTAGCACAGAGTGAATGTAAATACTAAAGAGTAGCTGTTTCTCTTTTGGCCAGGAACCCTGAGGGTCTTCCCATCCCACTTTGATTTTTTTTGTGTTTTGATTAAAGGAGTCACCCCCTGACTAACTTCTTAAAGAGGCCTATTCACTGAATGGGCGTTACATCACTCAAAGTGAGAACCTGAAAAGACCTTAGTCTGAAAGGGCCAGGGTCTCCCAATGCATCCTGAGCCATCTCTAGTCATCCCGGTGAATATCAGGCCACTGGACCCAGATGGCTCTGGAGGAGAAAGTGAGGCTGGTGACCTTGCAAAGCCCTGCCTCACTCAAATCAAAGGCAACTGCAAGTCATGTCATCATCTCCCTGATGCCATGGTCCTCTTCAAGAATGAAAGACAAACACAAGAACAATAACAAATTTCTTTTACTGCCATTTCCACTTCATAAAGTCACAGGATACTATGTCCAGAACCAGGAGGGACCTGAACTGGGCATGACTTCTCCTTTTAATTCTTCCCTCTAATTTGGTACTGATCTCTGTGTCAGGACTAATCAATCTGGCTGAAGAGCTGATTTAGAAATGACCCCCACGTCACTGAGATGTTGCCACCTGTGGGCTAGAATCTAATCAAGTTCATCTTCGTGACACTGCTCAGTGTTCCCCATGTGTAGCACCCCTCGCCCATAATTCTGAAGGAGATATTCATGACGACATAAAGGCATAAGACTTCTCGAGATTATACAAGCTTTGGGGGTCTCTCATTATTTACTCCTGAACCATGTAGTTTTTTGTCAGCTTCTACCTTGCTCACCTTTGTAACGACATCCCCAAGAACTCTAGTATAGGCTAATTTAACATAGAAAATCTTACTGAGTTGTTTCTTGAATTTCTCTGCTTATTCATCCTCTACAACAGATGTTGCCGTGGAAGTCACAATTATCATGTTGGTCTTTTACATGCCCACGAAATGATGCTGCTTGCCACCTTTGGACACACAAGGACAACTCTGCCAACCCCTTTATTTGCCTCTCCTAGAAAATCTGTGAGGCATTCTTCCATTTAGCTGCAATCTTCTTGGGGACTTCTGCTTTCATTTCTAGCAAGAATACTGAGTTGGGTAGGATTCCGTCTCCACATCACTATGTCTACTTGGTGGTCCCTGCATGATTCTTTGCATCCTTTGTCCGCTATTCTTCCACTCTTCCACAGGGGCCACAAGAGACTTGGGTCCACCATCTATTTTCCTTTGTTTCATGCACTGCCATTATCAAGGAAATGAGCAACAAGTAGGCAGCATACTGTTGTTAAACCTCTGTACTTTGCAAGGCTGGTCATATGCTTATAGGATCAAGCTGGTACTAGAAAGGGCTCCAGAGGCCATCTAATCTGAATCCTTCATTATATGGATAAGGAAACTGAATAAGTAACTTACCCAAGGTCACACAAGTAGGTGGTAGGCATGAGACACAGAATTTGAACCCACACCCTCTTATTCCTAAGCCAGGGAACTTTCTGCTAAATCAGGGGCTGCAAATATGTGGCCTTCTAGGTCCTTGGGTGTAGCCTTTTGACTGAGTCCAAGTTTTACAAAACAAATCCAATTGTTAAGGGGATTTAGTCTATAAAGTTTAGATTCAGTGAAAGGGCTTTACTTGAGGACCTAGAAGACCACATGTGGCCTCAAGGCTGCAGGTTCCCCACCCTTGTGCTAAACCATACTGCCTCTCCTCAGAAAGTTGTTGCAAACTGTAGCTGGGTATGTCCTTAGAGCCTTTGCAGCATCGTAGCACCTGTGATTTCTATGGCCCAGCCTCCAAGAACCAAGGGTCACCTCCAGGCCAGAACTGCTTATCTGAGGAGGAGGAGAGAGAGAGAGAGAGAGAGAGAGAGAGTATGTGTATGTGTATGTGTGTGTGTGTGTGTGTGTGTGTGTGTGTGTGTGTGTGCGTGCACGTGCCCGCATGCACCTCGTATATGTGGATGTGTTTTGGGGAGGAGGGAGGATTATGCTTATATACGTGACATTGCTTTGTGCTTGTCACTTTGAAGCAAATTTGATTTATTGTTCTTCTGGTTGTTGCTCTTGTTGATAAAGTCCGTTCACTGCAGAGCAGTATGGGTAATGCTAAGCCACATTGAATGATGCTGGAGAGTGACAGATGTCGGGATATCGCTTCTCTCCCCAGCAGCCCCCTAGTGACTATAGGATCAGCCCTGACCAGCCCAACATCAGTAGGCTCCTTTTCACAGCTGTGGATGGCTCCTTTTGCATGGAGCTCCCAAGTGTTTTAGGAGATTATTCCTATCTTTAAAGAGAGACAGATATAAGAGGGTACTGTGGTTCTCCTCAAAGGTACATGTCTACATTTTAAGAGGGCCTTCTAGAGCCACTCTTCTCATCAATTCTTGGGCTCTGTCCACTTTGTGAGTACTACTGCACATACCTACTTCTGAGCATGCTGTGTAGACCGTTAGGATGTGGGCCCCTCCAAAGTAGGGGGGTTTTGTTCTTCTTCTCCGGATCCCCAGCCTTTAGCACAATGCTTGGCACTTAATACTTCTTTTTGATTGACTTAGTGACACAATAAGGTCATCAAAAAGAACAATAAAAAGAAATGTGTAATGATAACAGCAGACATGAGGAAATGTGCCTCCCTCCTTGTATCAAGCCAGCTAGAGAGAGGACCTGAGTTCAAATCCTGCCAAAGATACTTACAATCTGTGTGACGATGGGCAAGTCATTTAACCTCACTGGGTCTCACTTTTCCTCATCTACAACAATGTAAAAATGTCAGCACAGAGATGTAGCAAAACTCTAATCAACAGTAATGTGACAGTGCCGACCTCAAAGGATACATTCCTCCTTTCCGCTAATTAATTTGTTTTTCCGGAACGGAACTTTGTGTGGGTATTGGGTGGGGCATGTCTGGTGTGTCAACACAAAATATATCAATAATTTTTGTAAAATGTGAGAGTACATTTAATAATTTCCAAAATACAATAAAGGCGCTTTTCTGGAGGGCTCTCTGTGTGGACCTTTAGACCACCCTGTTAGGTGCCAGTCATTGCTGATTACTTGATATTTTCTCATCATTAGGGTGGCACAAAGAGATAGAGGTGAGGTTCCCATGGGAACCGCATATTTGTATTTCCTGACTTTTATGCAATAAAAAAGCTATCAAAGTTGTACCATCAGAATTTATCTATTCATCTGTGTTGATGCAAGGGTCTACGAGGCTTTTATTTCGCACATGGAAATTATACTCCTGACCCACCATCATTATGACATTCCCTCTGATTAGGTTTTCCCTAGGTGATGCTGAGTTACAATGAGTTCTCTAGTGATGGTTCTCTGGTCCAGTTTTCCCATCTTAATCAAAGCTCGATGAGGGTTAGGAATAAAGGCTACATATAGCATTTGGCGTACGCAATCCTTTCTCAGGCCCAATGGGCGAACTTAAGAAGGAGTCAATATACTCCAATGGATCTGTGATTTCATCATTGTGAATGTTATTCCCTCTGACCCAGTGGCTCACATCCGTGTCTTCCCATAAGTGCGCCGCAGGGTGTCCACCCAATCTATTGAGGGCCTTCCCTAATTTCTCTTGATTTCTCTAGAATAGCAGTCCCCAAAGTTACCCCAAGGGTAATATAGCTTGATTCAAAAAGGTGGGTGATCAACCAATCAGATGGTGGGAAGATGGGTCACATCCTACCCCCTCCCCACAATAGCCAAAAATGGGACTTATTTCTAACACAACCACACCTACCTACAAGGCTTCATTCTGCCAACTCTGTCTGCTCCCTCCACTGTGCAAACTGCACGTGCCCTTTCTGAGCCCAGCATTAGTCGCTCAGGGCACATGTAACTTATCCTTATGCTGAACCTTAGCCTTTACCTGAACACCTACAAGCAGCAGCTGCACAGATGCCACTAGGAAACCCCATCCCCTATCACCACCATTATACCTACCCTGATCCCTCAAACCACTTTGTGGCTGTGGCATGTTTCCACTCTGAAGGGTAGAGGCTATATACCAAAATAGTGAAGAATGACTAAGAACCTCTCATCTACCCTTTTCATCTTGGATAGTCCAGCCAGAGTGCCAGACAATGAGCACGCATGGACCAGTTGTGATTGCAACTTCTTTGCCTTCAAACTTCCACCTTCCCTACTGCTCCCTAGGGTGCTACCCACCTCCCATCAGCCAGGAGGCACAGCCTTGGTGTCATCCTAAACTCTTACTCTCTGCCTTCCAATCAGGTGCCAAATCTTGTCAATTTTTCCTGTCTATTTCTCCCATCCATCCCCTTTCCTCCACTCCCACAGGCACTAGCCTAGTTCAGACCCTCATCCCATAGTCTCCTAATTGGTCTCCCTGCCCCATCTCTGTTCTCTCTAATCTATCTTTTACTCTGCTGCCAAAATTATTTTCCTAAATCACAGGCCTGCCTATGTCACTCCCAATCCAGCTGCAGAAGTCAAGATTTTGGCAACAGGTATTTCTGAAGCCCTTACCTTGGACCAGGCAGCGAGGGGAAAAGGAAATGGCCAAGCACCTCTGTTGGCTGGTGCTATCAGTTTCACCAACTGCTTGCATGGTGCCCCTGCTACTCCCTTGGCACGAGTCCATTCTCCAGCCTTTGCATGATTGCACAGAATCATAGCTTTAGAATTGGAAGCGTCCAATTCAATTCTCTCATTTACAGAAGAGAAAATTGAGGCCATTCAGCTCATCAAAATGTACTAATTTTATGTTCTACTCCTTCAAGGCAGAGAGAGAATCTGACAAACAGATTCATGCTAAGGTGTTACTGGCTGTTAAGTTAATGTGCTGCCCGTCAGGGTAACACATGTACATTTCAACAAAGGCCTTTTGGAAATATATTATCTTAATACAAAAGAAATGGCTAATAGTAGGAATAGTAGGAATTTCAGGCACCAACAGCAAAAGAGTGAAAGATGTTTTGAGGCCAGTGGACCTTTCAAATCTTCTCACGTAGGGCTATATATCACAGCTATACACAGAACTGACCTTCACTCACATTTATAGAGAAACAAGTTGCTGGCGGAGAAAAACAAAAAAGGAAAGAATGTGGACTGAGGAGGTGAAGGTTGATGGATTCCCCCACTTCTTAAATGAGCCTGCAGGATGGGCCCCAGCTGTTTTTCAGGCCAATCAAAGAGGGCTTCACTTGGGTGTCCCAGATACAACACATCTCTTGTGCTGGGGTTTACGACAGTGGGCCCAAAGTGATTTTTGAGGACACAACTGGAGTTACAGGGGATTTTCTAAACCTAAGTCTGTCATCCAACAATATATGTTAAAAGATATACTTGAAATACAAAATTGCACACAAAGTTAAAATAAGGAGCTAAAATAAAATCCATTATGCTTCATATGTGAATTTTTTAAAAAAAAAATCAAAAGTAGTAATCATGATCTCAGACAAGGCAACAACAACAAAATAAATAAATAAACAATAATGATAAATAAATAGGTGATAATAAAATAATAAAAAATAAAACAGGGTAACTACAATATCCTTAAAGACATCAGAGAGTTAATTAATAGCAAAATAATATACACATATGCAAAGAAAGGCATAGCATCTAAATATTTAAAGAAAAAAAGCAATCAAATGACAGGAAGGAGTAGATAGTAAGTCTCTAATTATAGGGAATCTCTCACAGTACCCTTATCAGACCTTGTCAAATCTAACCAATGGTTAACAAAAAGGAAAGCCAAATTGCCAGTATCAAAAAGGAAAAAGGAAAAATCACAACGAATGGAGAAGAAATAAAAGAAATTATTAGGCACTATTCTGTCCAATTTTATGCCAACAAAAATAATATTTTAAATGAAATTAATATTTTCAATAATACAAAATACCCAGACTAAGAAAACAAGAAAAAGAAAATTTTAATAACCCAACCTCAGAAAAAAAATTGAACAGGCCATAAATGATTTCCCAACAACAACAATAAAAGAAACTCAGGGCCAGATGGATTTACAAGTGAATTCTATTAAATATTAAATGAACAGTTTAATTTCAATATTATATAAAGTGTTTGCCAAGATAAGAAAATAAATGACTAAATTCCTTCTATGATATAGATATGGTCTTCACAGAGAAATCAGGAAAGATAGATTATTGAAAGAAAACCATAGACCAATATCCCTAGTGTAGCAAGGCTCTGGGCTCACTTTTCCAACCTCTGTTCCACTGGCAGGTTGGATGCCCAGAGGGTGGCTACTATACTGTGTCCTCAGGATTCTAGAGGCAGCCCAGAGTAGTTTAAAGGGTATTTTGCTAATGCTATATAGCTCACAAGTCCCTATGGATATACTTCCCCACTTTGATTATCAGTCAGCTAGACTTGATTAGCTTTTAGAAAAGGGTGTTTCCTAAGGTAGTATCATAAGAACAGTTGGTACAAACAGCCCCTGAAACTGGGGACACAATCTCCCACGAGTATGTACGGAGTCCAGAGTAAAGTGGGCTCAAGCTCAGAGCACACATTCCACCCCAAACAACTTTCTGTCTCTATCTCTCTGTCTCTCTCTGTCTCTGTCCTCTGTCTGTCTCTCACTAGCCCTGGAGTCAGGAGGACCTGAGTTCAAATCCAGCCTCAGACATCTGATACACTTGTACTAGCTGTGTGACCTTGGGCAAGTCACTTAACCCCAATTGCCCTGCCTACTCCCCTCCAAAATAAGAGATAAAAGGAGATAAGTTGGTCACGTGGTGGGCCACTGACCATAAGGTCAGTAGAAATGCCCAAATGAATCAACATGGCTTATGGCTGAGAGTTTGGTAAGCTATGGGAAAGTATACTCCCAAGTGTACATTTTAGGGGATTGAGGGAGAGAGGAGAAACTTTTCTTGTAATTTTATTTGTTATCATATTTTATTAGTCATCTTTAAAAAAACAAACTAATGTGCCCTTTGGCTGGCTAACAAAAGTGAACACACTGGTAGGGGCTCATGAACTATGGTTTTTATGGGTACTGACCAACAGCCTGTCCTGTACTTTAGGTAAGGAAAGGATATGGAAGATGTTCCAGGCACTACATCCTGTGTGTCACCTAATTTGTTATAGTCCACAGAAGGGAATACAACACAGCACAGGATTAACAGAGTTTTCTTTTGAATATACACTACTTTAGAATCCTTAGATGATAAATTCTTGGAAGGGACCTTAGAGATCAGCAATTAGATTTGAAGTCAGGAGACTTGTGTTCAAAGCATGGATTTGCAACATATCATCTGTGTGACTCCAGGCCAAACACTTCACCACCCTGGGCCTGCATGCCCTCTCCTAGACAGTGGAAGGGTTGTGAATTCCAAGGAGTTTTCCAGCAGATGATCTTAGCCTGGTCTTCCATCCCATGCAGAAATCTCATCCAGATGTTTTCTGAGAGGTGATTATCTAGACTCTGGCTTGAAGAGTGACGTTTATGAGAAATTTACCACATCCTCTCCTTGAATTCCTCGGAGAATGAGCAACATACAGCCTTTCAGGGCAGCCCATTCTGGGCTGGCTAGCTCTAATGGTGTTAAGATATTCCTTCTTATATCCAAGTCAATCATGCTAATGACTAATAGTAGAGTACTGTCAGGTGTGCAAAGCCCATTACTTGCATGCGCTCGTGCTGATTCTTACACAAGCATGAGAAGCATACTACAGGTATAATCAGCCCCGTTATGCAAATGAAGGACCTGAGGCTCCAAGAGGTAAAGGGCTTTAACCAGGGCACATAGCAAATGTCAGAGGCAAAACTGGAACCCAGGTCTCCCTTGCATCTAAATTCCTTTTCACAACACCATGATGCCTCATGTCCAGTGGTCCCAGTGGTCTGTCCTCTGGAGCTATATGGGGCCACTGGCAGTCATCTTGACCTATGTCCCCGAATGAATCTGTAGGAGAGAGTGAGGCTGATGACTTTGCACAGCTCTGCCTCACTTAAATCCAATTCACCCCCAAGTCAGGACATCATCCTCCTGATGCCCTTGGTTCTCTTTGACAACGAAGGACAAACAACAACAACAAACAAGCTACGTGAAAAAAGTCTAATTGCTCTGCCCCATAACAGTTTTTTGAATATTTGAAAAGAGCTGTCAGAACTCCCCAAAATGTTCTTTTCTAGGCTAAACTTCCTGTAGCCCTTCACTGCTCTTCATACGACACAAATTCTGTGTTGCACCATCCTGGCCACCCTCCTCAAGGTGCTCAAGCTTGTCAATACCTTTCCTAATGAGGTAGCCAGAAGCAAGCACAGGATTTCTGAGCTCACCTGACTGGGACCCAGGAATCTAAAGGCCTCTATGACATGGCTCTCACCTACAGTCTTATTCATTACTATCTTTGTACGCTCAGCATTTAGCACAGTACCTGGCATATATTGGCACTTAATAAATGTTCATGTACAGGGCAGATTGGTGGACAAGGGAAGCCATAACACCATTGTCTCCTTTGACTTGGACATTCTATTTCTACTCAGCAGTGTGGCACAGAGAAAGGACCATTGCTTCTGGAGTCAGAGGACCTAGGTTCAAATTCTGCCTTGGACAGGTATTATATGTATGACCCTGGGCTAGTCACTTCACCTCCCCTGGCCTTGTTTCCTCTTCTGTAAAATCAGGGAGTTGAACTCAAGGGTATCAATACCGTCCCAGGTTCCCCCCAGGTCCCAGCCTCAGATCCTTCGACTCTAGGACTTGGAGATTGTATCTGCTTTTTTTACAGCCATGAAAATAATATTCTCTTATTTTGAATGGCTCAGTTTGACCAAACATCATACCTAGCAGCTGAAACAGGGCACTAAATTGTCCTGTAAAAATGCCTTGTTACCTAGGAGGCATATCACCAGCAGTGCCCCCACCCTGGAGTCCACTACTTTCCTTAGGTTCGAAATGTAGACTTTGGTGAGAGCAAAGCCCAGCAGGCCGACCTTGATTTGTATGCAGATTCAGCTCCAAGGTTAGAGCCCTGTAAGCAGGATGGTTGCAGAAGCCTCTCCGGAATACGATTTTTAGGCATGTTTAATTTAAAACACTAAATATTTCATCTATAAAATGTGGATGGAAGAGCTTATATCTGAGCTTTTAGCTTCTTTTTTCCCTGATATTTAAGACTTGTGAATTTTCAGACCTCCAAAAAGTTGGCAGAGGACACAGCATAGGAAACAGCACTGCAGGGCTCATCCCTTCCCATGGGACCAGTGCTCATTCAAATGCTGCAGGTGAGGCGAGGCCTGGAGCACAGACCTTGGGCCTCGACAAACTGCTACTCTTTCTGCCCTCCCCCAGCCCACCAGGAGTGCCTGCACGCTCAAGCTCTTGCTTCCTCATGGTCTTCTCAAGAATCAACAAAAGCACCTACTATGTGCCAGGCACTGCGCGTATAAAAGCTAAAGTGAAATGGTTCCTGCCCACAAGCAGCTGACAATCTAATGTGAGAGACAGCATATACATCTGTGAGTGTATCCAAGATATATGGTAAAGGGCCATAAAGGTTCTACCTGAAGGCCTGTGTCTCCCAGGGCAGCCCACTCCACTGGGGACAAACAACTCTGATGGCTAAGGCACCAAGGAGAGCTCACATGCAAAGAGCTCCTTAAGGTTTGCAAAGTAGGGGCCAATCAAAATCTTCCTCTCTACAACTTCTATCCGGACTCTGCCCTCCAGAGCCAAGGAGAATGAGTCTCTTCCCATCCCCACATGACAGCCCATCAAATATTTGCAGACAAACCTCCAGTGGCCTCTTCTCCAAGCTAAACAGTTACAATTCCTTCAGCCCATCCTAGTAAAACATCATCTCGCAAACCTTCACCATTCTATATGCCCTACTCTGGATGTTCTCAAGCCTGTTGATATTCTTCCTAGAGCATGGTGTCCAAAACCAAACATGATGCTCCAGGTATGGTCTAAGTCGGGCTGAGGACAATGGGACAATCGCTTCCTGGGCCTCTGTCCAGAGAAGCTGCTGCTTAGCCCGGCTTCCTCCACCTCCTACCTATGGAAGCCCAGGGTTATATTTTCCGTTGACTCCTATTAAATTCCATCTTAGGAGACCCAGCCTACCTGCCAAAGTGTTTGGCTAATCTTTAGGTCTTTCTTTCTTTTGAACAGCCCCAAACAATGCCCCAAATCACCTTATCACCCTAGTGTGCCCAGCAAAACACACTGGTGTATGCTACCTGAAACAGCCATCCCCTTAGCACACAAATCTGAATGGTAAGCTACATATATGCGTGGCTCAGAAAGCTCCAATCATATACCAACCATCATAGTGCCTAACACTTCCAGAGCATTTTAAGGTTTCTAAAGCACTTAACAAATATTTGGCCTTTCGCTAGGATACTTTTCTGTGACAGAAGGTGTGAGCAGGCTATGACAGCCACTTCCACTGTGCATGGACTTATTAATAGGTGCTTTCATTTTTCTTGTTCTTTTATTCATTCTGAGCCATAACTTTCAGACTTAAAAAACAAAATGCTTCAGAGGCTTGCAATTAGTAATGAGGAGGAAAAGGGATTGAGCCGATGGAGCTGATCTCGTCTGGTCCTGGAAAACTTATTACTTGACACAAGCGTTGGAAGACTCCAAATTGCCAACTTGTTGGCTGGGAGCCAGCAAACTCCTGTCTGGTATAGGGGGGATGAGCCGGGTCCTCCCGGAAGGGCTGCTTTCTACAGCTCTCAACAAGATGTCCCTGCCAGGATCCAAATAGGACACTGCAGTGCTCTAATAACATACAGGGAAATCTTGGTCAAGAAGGTGGTCAAAGTCCACCTCCCACCCCTGCCATGGCAGCACACTCAGACCATCCCGAGTCTTCATGCAGTTACAGAGGGCCATTCATGAGTTTGGCAGCCCCCAGGGCCCCAGTGGGCAGAGAGTCTATAGGCCTGTAAGGAATCGTTTTGGAGATTTGCTTATGAATATATGTTAAAGTCCCAATGGAAAAAAAAGTAGCCCATGTGCAGAAAAGCCAACTGAAATGAGCAAACGTTTTTTGTTATTCAAAGCCAACTAAAAAGTAAACAGCTTTGAAGGAGATGTATGAGTAATACAAAGGAAAAGTCATCTGCACTTGGGGCACTAGCCAGGCGAGGCATCTCATTAGAAGGCATTTGGGGAGCATACTCAGTCTGGGGGAATAGCATGTTAGAAAGGCAGAGGTGGCTCCTATTTGGGCTGCTGGGGTTTACTGACTTTTTCATTTTCACTGTTGAGAAGCCAAAACCAACAATGCTCAGGGTCCTTAACGGACCCAAATCCAATAGTCCAAGGGCCATTTTCTACATAACAGTCATATTGTGTGTGAGGTAATAGAGCATTATGGGAAAATACACGTGAAAAAATATGCAGAGATTTGGGACTTGATTGAGGTATGCCCAGTTCAACACCATCTATACATACTTGAATGATTCATAAGCTGTCTTAATGGGCTTCCTGGAATTTGTATGAAGAAAACAAATCACATCTCTTGTTCCCATCATTACTTTTAGGGAGCTCACTAACAGCGTATGACACTGGGGTCATCTGTCAACTCTGAGAACATGTTGATTTCTAGGGAAAATTGTCTCCTAAATGGCATTTGTCCACATCAAAACCAACTACCTTCATTTGTGCCATCTCTTATACTTCCGCTACTTGTCTGTGGCTTCAGGGAACAGGTGATACCATTGAGATGGAGGATCCCTAGTCACCCCCTCCCAATCCTCTGTCAACATTAACCAGGAGTGGGCCCCTCAATCTGGAAAAATGGGAAATCTCCTATCTCCTTTTAAAAGGAAGCTGATCATAGTCAGTCTCCTCGTCTATTGTATGATAACACAGGTTACCACAATATCTCCTTCAGAAAAGAACCCAATCAGGGCTCAGGGTGGGCATTATTTTGTCTTGATTTAATCTTTTGTAATGCCAGAACCTAACGAAGGACTTCACACTTTACAATGTTTACTGAATTATCCTCCAACCATAGATTGTCTTTCTTCCCTTATTTTATTTTTTTAAAAGAAATATCTATATTTAACAACATACTTAGAAACAGAATAGAGTAGTCAACAGTCTTGGGCTCAGAGTCAGGAAAGCCTGGTTTAAATTCTATCTCTTACTTGCAAAGCCACGTTACTCTGGGCAAATCACTTGGCCTCTGTTTATCTCAGGCTTCCTAATTTTCAGGACTTCTACGTACAGTGCTCTACAGTTTGAATAGTGCTTTACAAATATCATTTCATTTGATCATCACAACAACCCTGAGAGGTAGGTACTATTATTATCCCCATTTTACAGATGAGGAAACTGAGGCAGGCAGAGGCTAGTACAGGTATCATCTAGGGTGGATTTGAACTCAGGTCTTCTTGACCCCAAGTTCAGCATTCTATTTATTCATTGTGTCACTCTGACTAGTACTAAGACACAGATAGGTTCATATCTGTGTTGACAAAGGGAGTTTCCACACTGGAACTTCCCCACACTAATGAAAGCAATGACTCTATATACCAAGATATTTTGTTTTGATACAACCAATACTTTCCAACACTAAACTCCCTCCTAAAAATACATTCCCTGAACCATTTGGTTAGTGTTAACAGAAAGAAGGGATGGGTCCCTTTACTTTTGGAGTTGGGTTCTAACATTGACTCTTACATATGACCCAAATTTGGTCAAGTGTATACCTTGACTTTATTATACCATACTCACTGTGTCAGTTCTCCTGGTTCTGCTTTCTTCACTCTTCATACAAAGTCTTCTTATGCTTCTCTGAATTCTTTCTACTCCTCATTCCTTATGGCCCTGTAATGAGAGAATCACTAAATTGGAGAGACAGAGAAGATCTCAGCAGCTGGTTAGTGCAAATTCAAACTGAAAGCTACTTGTCTACCCTTTGTTTTAAGAGTTCCAATCGGGGGAGTCTACTACTTCCCAAGGCTGGCCATTTCACTTTTCCATAGCCCTTCTCAGACATGAGAGCCAACCTGGGCTCTGTTCACCTTCAAACCACAGCTCCTAGTCTTGTACTCAGGGGTGACACTGAGCATTAGAGCCTTTTGAAAGTTTGAAGACACCTACCATTCCATGCCCTCCCTCTCCCAGTCTTTTCTTCTCCATACTAAACATTCTCAGTCCCTTCAAGTTCATAATGTTCCATCATATTCACATAACATAATTAGTTCAACTATTCCCCAATTACTGGGCACCAATTTTGTTTCCAGCTTTTTGTCACAAACGATGCTCTGAAGATGTTTGTACATATGAGTCTTTTCTTGTGTGGGGTATAATCCCAGTAGTGACCTGCCTATACTTCTTTTAAAAAGAAATTTTTATCACTATCATTTTTTATCACGACATTTGGTTTCATCATTTTGCTCTTATCCTTTCTGTTTACGTTGTTGTAGTGAGTGTGTATATTGTCTTTCTGGCTTCCCCTCAACATTAGAGCCTCCCTTCCGGGACAATCTATAACTTAGCCTGTTTCTAGATTGTTTGTATGTAGTTGTTTTATGTTGTCTTTCCCATCAGACTGTGAGTGCCTAGAGAGCAGGGACTGGTTTTTTGACCTTTCTTTGTATCCCCAGGGCTTAGCACAGTGCCTGACACATAGAAAGTGTTTAATAAATGCTTAATGGCTTGACTAGTTCTGCTAAGTTCTGTTAACCATGCACCCTTTCCCAAGTGTCTTTTTCTGCCCTTCTCTGTATTTCTTCTCTTTGTCCTTTCTTATAGTACTTTAATATTCATGTACCACAACTTGTTGAGCCATCCTCCAATCAAGCAATGTGTACTTTTTGTCCAGGTCTTTGCTACTATAAAAAAGTGCTATTATAAATATTTTGGAATATGTGTTATTAACTTCTTTGGGGCATATACCCTAGCAGTGGACTCTCTAGGTCAAAGGGCAGGGGTGGTATTTTAGCCACTTCCTTCACAAAATTCCCTAGTGCTTTCCAGAATTCCTACTTCTCTTACTTTTACTACATATTATTTATGTTCTCCTCATGAACTCCAGGATATGCTGACATAAGTCAAGAAATGGCAAGTAATAGAAATGAAGCCTATTATTGTGAGAATTATCCTAAACATTAACGATGTACGTTTATATCATCTCTGACTTTACTGAATGAGGTCCAAGCAAGAATTTACCTTCTGCCAACACTCACTTCTTCCTCTCCCCATTCCCATGAGTAAGAAAGAAGAAATGGGATTTTCCCTTTAGAACCTGAAAACAGATGGAAGGGGGAGGAGGAAGTGGAATTCTGTGGAATGGAACAAGCTAAGTCAGCACTCAAGTCAGTTTCAGATTTGAAGGAAAATGGGAATGCATTTTATGAGAAAAAAAAATGAGTTGACATATGAGTTATTTATTGAAAGTTTTTTTAAAAAGCTGTGGTGTCTTTCAATAGCTAAGACATGGACTCCTCCGGAAGGAAGAATACCAGGGGAGGGGGAAGAATGGTGGTAGTAGTCTATGGGTAAATTTAGGTACTAAAGAGGGCCTTTAGAGAAGGTGCCAAAGATAAATGCTGAACTTGACAGGCTGTCTGAGACACAGACATGAAAATGGCAGGTGAGCCACCATCTTTCTTTGCCAGACTTTGTACCAATGGTGGCCAGCTGATTCCTGCTCCAGTCTGAAGAGGAGATGACCAGCCTGGTTCTGGCTATGGAATAAGTTCTTAAGGACAAACTTTACATCTAGATGAGGATAGCAGTGGTACTTAATAAAGTCTTTCTGAAGTAAACGTAGGGAGGAATAGCCTAACCTGAACAAAGACTGCAGGAAAACGCATTTACATTATTCAAAGAGAAACTAGGACTAGGACGCTGAAGCCAGCCCTTCTCCAGAAACGCAAAACATTTTCGTAGATCACAACCCTCATTAGCAATTCTGCTCTGGCTTCTAGGAATGGAGTCAGACCTGCTCCTGGCTAAAGCTGAGCACGGACGCAGCAATGGCACAGCCTCTGTTTCAGTCAGACAAAATCAAGGCTCTTTTTAAGCCCACGTGAGATGAGCCCCAAGCTGATTGCGTGGATAGAAGCCAGGGGAAGACATTTCCTTCCCAAACACGAGGCCTCCATGCCTTTCTGAAGGTACTAGGTGTCCCTATCCTTGGAAAGGCTTGGCCTACTGCTCCCCTAACCAGCTGAAATGAAAAGGGCCTAAGTGTTCTTGGAGAAGCGCTGAATGAGACTCATGTGAAAGCCTCAGCATAATTACATACTGCAGATCTGAAGGCCAACACAGAGCAGAGCCATTAAAAACATGCGGAAGGTGTGGGAGGCTTTCATCAAAAACATATGGGCATTCAAGTCTGACCCCTTGCCACACAGAAATACTTCATGTTTTTCTTGCTTTGTTCCATTTTGTCAACTCCTATAGAACAGAAATCATGCAAACTGATATGACTAGAGGGGTTTGATTTGGGTTATTTCTATTGCAGCAAAAGCCAGGAATGTTCCACTCTGCCAGGCTCCCTTTGTCTGTAGGAGTGCTGAAGAGGCCTGCTTGGCACCACCTTCCTCATGGTGGGGGGCCTGGATTTCTGGCACCTTTTGGCCCAGAATCTACATGATTCCTTAGCCACAAATGCACAACAGCCCGAGTGGCTGGGTGTTATTCAAACCCATGTGTCAGCACTAAACTGAAAATCACTTATAGAAGTGCTCTCTCCCATGAGGATGGTTCATTTTTTGGCCAACCGAAACACGGTGGCGTCTACAGCACCATCTATGCCAATCTGACGATTTGTGCACTGTAGCTTACACATATTTCTTTTAATGCAGAAAATGTTCCCCTAGGAATAAGGTTGGTGTTTTCTTCATTTTCAGACAGAAAGTGAGAGTACTTGTTATTAATTATGGCGTGCAATGTACCACATGAATATGAGGATAAGTTGAAGGAACTGAGGGTGTTGAGCTTGAAGAACGGAAGCCTCAGGGGGTACAGAAGAGCTGTCTTCAGGTATTTCAAGGGCTGTCATGTGCGAGGGGGTTCTGCCTTGTTCTGCTGACCAGGAGCAATGGATGGAAGTCGCTGGAGGTCTTTGAGGGAAAGCTGGGGAGCCAAATGTCAAGTACTGTGGAGGGGAAAGTTTGACTCCATTATGGGTTGGATGAGTTCACTGTTGATACCCCTTCCCCTCCAAGATGCTGCACGTCTTTGGCCTTTGTTTACAGGAACAAAGTCCAAATGCCTTAGCCAGTCATTCAAGCCTATCCAGAATCGAGCCTCTCCCCAGGTACTCAAACCCACCTCCCACTAATGCCCTTCCAGAGATCCTTTCCCCTCCAGCCAAAACACTTCATTCACTGTTCTATCACTATGCTTTGACCCAAGTCCTGCCCCATCCTCCAGACTTAGGGAAGGCCTGAAAGGCCAGACTCAAGATCTCCTTTGTGCTACCTTCCCAGAAGCTTCTATACCACTTAGCCTCTTCATCACTTGCTTGGGACATGCTGGATACTGCCTCATGATTGTTAGTCACCTTGATCTCTACATGTCCTCTTTCCCCAACTAGACTTAAACCTCAATTCAATGATTTATTTCAGCAAACACTAACTGAGCACATGGTAGGTACAAAGTACTTGGCTAGACGCTCGACACAGAAACACAAAGCCTCACTGATCCCTACCCTCACTCCCCAAGGTGGAGACCAAATCTTTGCATTCCTTGGGCCAAGTACTGGGCCCTGAACACATGCGGGGCTCACTGTAGAGTTGCTATTGTGGGTGATGGTGCGGATTCAAAGCCAGCTCTCTGGACACAATCCTGGGGCACATCCCACTGAGTACGCCTCCTTGTAGCCTTTTAAACCTGAGAATCAGTCCTTGAAACAGAAATCAGGGCTCTCAGCAGCTGGATCAGACAGGATTCCTGTGGACTCCACCCCACAGTACCCAGCCCACTACTAGGCACATAGAAGATGCTCAATAAATATCTCACTGATTGATTGCTGTCAGTGATGCCAGGAAAGGGAGCTATCAAATGGTGCCCAGGACAAGAGAGCCTTAAAGTCTAGACTGAGTCTTAAAGATGAGGCCTCACTGTCTCTCAGTTATGATCACTCAAAAAGGCAGAAGCAGCTGATTTAATCAAGCTAAGAAGGCACCAACTCTCACTTCTAGAAGAATTGCAGTCCAAAAGCCCATGTCACCCCATCACCCAAAGGGGCTTTAGAGTGGAGGCAGTGATGTCATTAGGAAGAAGCTGACATTCTCTTTAGAGTGGGGAGGGGGAAAGAGTTCTCTTTTTTGCTTTTCCTTTATTTTCTTCTTTTTTAAGGAGAAATCTACTTACCCTTGATCTTTAATCCTTCCAGTGAGAATTCTCATGGGCTCTCACTGTAGTGCCATATCCACTGGTAAGTCAAGTTATGGTTTATGTTCAGAATCTGTAGGCAACTTGATCCTGGGGAAGTATTCTCAAATTGCTGGGCAGTTTGATCAATGCGAGCTTTATATCCAGAAGCAGAGCAGCGTAATGGAGGGTGGGCTCGATCCAGGGTCAGGATTTGATTCCAGACTCTGCTGCCTGCCAACTGTGAGCCTAAGTAAGTCACCTAACTTTTCAGTGGCCTAGTTTCCTCGTCTGTAAAATGGGACTAATCCCCCCTCCCCACAGGACTACTGTAGGAAATTATAATGTGATGTGTAAAGGTGAGCTGCTGCCACTGGCAGAGCCTGGTGTTTCACAGCCAGGGTGCTGGCTCAGGAAGGAGAGTCGGATGACCCAGGTTTTGCCTCCACCATCGACGGCTGTTCAACCAAAAGAGCTAAGCAGTAAATGGTTAAGGTCCCCACCAACTGCAACAACACAGGAATCTGTTCTAGGAGTTTAGGATCCCACTCCCCCTCCCCCAGCAAGGCAGGAGCATCACAGGGGAAAGTCTGGTCTTCTAGAAGTCAATGAGCATTTTTTTAAAACAGAGAATCCATTTTCTGGGTACCTCTTGGTCACACTATAAAAAAGACAAGAGGGAGGCCTCCAGCACATTGGGTGGATCTGGACAAAATGTGCCAAGTGCGATATGGTAGTAGAAGGTGTGGTGGGCTTGGGATTTGCACCCATACCAAGCACATAACAGATCAGTGGAAGCAATCTTAGCAAGACCTTTTAGTATCTGGCTCAGAGTTTCCCTGTCTGCCCCAAACCTTACCCTTCTACTAGGGGATATCTACGTACAGGCTGATGTTCTCTCATGTTGACATCCCCTCAAACAGCCCAACCTCCCAATTTACCAAACTCTTCAAAACCCATGACCTCTGGTTCCACCTCCATTATGCCTTCAGTGGATACGGGAATGGTCACATCCTCAATCTCACCATCACCCACAAGCCCTCCACTTCCATGATCAAGAACTCTGAACTTCATCTACCTGATCGGAACTTCCTATCATTCCATCTCTCCACATACCTGCCTCCTTAATCTCATCATCCCTCAGCACTCTCCCAGGCCATCACCCCAGTTTGGCCTTCCCCTTCTTTTCTTGCCCATGCTTACCCCAAACTGAACCACTTCAACTCCACCATCCTCTACCCTTGAATGCCTTGTTTTCTTGTCCTGTCAACACTGACACCTTGTCAAACCCCAAACCTGAATCACTCCTACTGTCTACCTCCTTGACTCATATTCACACGCTACTGAAACCACACAATCAGGTCAACTGGGCCCACCCAACCTTCTATTATTTAATCTCAACTGGCCCCTCACCTAACCTTGTACTTCGTTCTAACTGATTTTCGATCCCCCTTCCCACAGAGGCTGTTCCAAACCTCCTCTTCTCTCCTTAAACCTCTCAGCCAAGGACCACACCAGGAACTCTCCCTGATCCCTCATTTCCAATCAGTGGGCAAGCCTTGGACTTTAGACTCCACCACGTCACTCACATCTAACTCCCTTCTACTTACAAGGTCACACCCAAGTTCAGGTCTTTAGCTTCTCTCACCCGGACCAACTGCAGTGACCTCCAAATCGGTCTCCCTGCCTCAGCCTACTTTAATCCATCTGCAACTCACATACTGAAGTGATTTTCCTCAAGTACAAACCCAATCATTTCACTCTCCTACTTACTAGATTCCATGGCTCCCTATTGCTTCTGCAATCAAATCGGTCTAAGCTTCATTTTGAGCTTTGCCTCCCCAAGGTGGTGGGTAGAAATAAAGTAAAGGAGACAGAAGGGATAGGAAACGAGATACGCACAAACATAAAAACAAAGAACGGGAGTAGAGTACGCTTGGGAAAGTATATGTCTATATATGTATGGATGTATACATCTATAGCTATAGAGAAACATAGCTAGACTTTAGTGTAGTCTTTCCGAGGTGGGGGAGGGGGGAAAAGAGCAAACTAAAAGTGCACAGCAGAGAATAAAAGAAAACTCACAAGGAAGCAAAGAAAAGGCAGACAATTCTCAACACAAAGTGTATTATTTATCATACAAGCTTCCTGAAAATGAAAATTTATTGTTACATATTTTGAATCCTCTCTTACATTCTGCTATGCAAATGACATGCTTTTTTTCTTCCTTACTTTCTATTTAAGTTTCAATATTTAAATGTATGATATGTTTTGTTTCTTTTCTCTATTCTGTATTTGTGCTCTGACCCTTGAGTCTAAAATAAAATGAAAAGAAAAGTTTTGCATCTCTTGGCTACTCCTCACATGGTCTCCATGCCCCCACTGGAGCATAAAGGGCACACGTGGCCCACTCCCCCCCCCCCAGGCCCTCACTGGGAAGTAAAGTGCACACGTAGCCTCCATGCCCTCACAGGAGCATAAAGCTTCTTGAGGGAAGGACTGCTTTCTTTTTTGTCTCTGTACACCCTGCACTCAGAACAGGGCCTAGTACATAGCAGGACCTTAGTAAATGCCCATTAATATGAAGTAATGCAGAGTGATGTGAGAGCCAGGAGTCTCCTTTCTTCCTAAGAGGGGTGGGGGTGGAAGGGAGATACAAAGAGATTGTTGTTCATTGAAAAAACAAAATAAATGCTTATTGATTACTCAAATGCTTGCATTGTCATAAGCTTACAGGATCATGTATCTGTAACTCGATGGAACCTCAGAGGCCAGCTAACCCAAATCCTTCATGTTACAGATGAGTAAACTGAGGCCCAAGGCAGTTCAGTGACTTATCCGAGGCAGACTGCAGCCCAGGTCCTCTGCTATCAGCCTCTGTTCATGTCATTCCCACTTCCTAGAACATGAACCATTTGGCTAAACTGTGTTCCTCTTCTTCAACAACAGAAACAGGCCAGCTACCCTTGGCTTACACATTTCACTCATAGATATTCCACTTTGTTTGTCCAATCAGACTGGAAGCTCTGGAAGGGCTGGCTCCCAGTCACAGAACGTAAAAGTGAAAAGAACCCTTGGAGCCCATCTAAGAGACCTTAGTCTAAGTGGAGGGATGAAGAAGAGGCTGGGAAGGGAGGGGCCAGGGGACTACGGCCATAGACAGTGTTCAGCCAAGCCCATGGACCTACCAGACCAAACTCTACTGCTCAGAATAAACAGGACTGGTTATTTAAAAGGCCATACAGAGGAAGCAATGTCTATTCTCTGATCCTTAAACCCTGCATTTCATCTCATCTCTAAACCTTTGAATAGTATATCCCGCTCACCTGTAACTCCCTCCCTCCTCATCTCAGATGCCACCTCCTTCAGGAAACCTTCCCTGATCCTTCATCATTAGTGCACCCTCCCTCATCAAATTAACTTGTACTTAGCCATGTAAATTCATAATACCACCTCTTTCCTCAACAGAGTGCAAGACCCCGGAGGGCGCCTGCTTTGAGTTTTCTCTTTCTCCCCAGCGCCTTGGTAAACATGAATGAGGCAATGGGGCTGAAGAGAGGTAACCATGGCCAGAGGTGCGCCTAAGAAAGCTGATTCTGGCAGCAGGATCAAAGCTCAGAGAACATGGAGACCAAACTGGGAGCTGCTGCAATGGTCCAGGCAGGGGGTGATTAGAACGACTTCTTCCAAAGTCTGCCTGATGTCTGTCTATATGGTGCCTCAAGGGTGGCCAAGTGTTTTAATGATACGATCCCATCTGAGGGGATGGATGTGAGGGATGCTAAAGGGGCAGGCCTGAGCAGGGAGGCTTGAGAACCATTTCGGTATGAGAAGAAAGGGAACAGGAAGAGTCAGAGACAGCTAAGTGCCAAGCCAGGAACAGGGGTCACAGACAGGAATGGCCAAGACAGGAGAGAAGGACAAATAGGCTCAGCTGGGGATGTGGTCCATTTGAGATGCCATGCTGGTGGGCCATCCCGGGATGGGGGAGCTGGAGCTCAGAAAACAGGACAGGACCAGAGAGAGTGAGCTAGGAATCCTCTGTGAAGGAAGAGAGAGGAAGGGAGGGAGGGAGGGAGGGGGAGAGAGAAGGAGGGAGGGAGAATTGGAGATAGAAAGAAAGGAAAGAGGGAGAAAGGGAGAGAGAGAGAAGGAGGGAGAATGACAGAAAGAAATAAGATTGGAGATAGAAAGAAGGGAGAGAGGGAGAAGGAGAGAGAGACAAAGAGAGAGAGGAGGGAGGGAGAGAGGACAGAAGGAGAGAAGAGGAGAGTGGGAGAAGGAAAGGGGGAGAGAGAGAAAAAGGAAAGAGAGAGAAAGAAGGAGGGAGGGAGAATGAGAGAAAGAGGATTGGAGATAGAAAGCAGGGAAAGAGGGAGAGAGAAAGAAGAAGGGATAGAGAGAAAGAAGGAAGGGAGAGAGAGAAAGGAAGAAGGGAGCAAGAGAAAGAAGGAGACAATGATGGAGTGAAAGAAAGGAGTGGGAAGGAAAGAGAAAGGTGAGAGGGAGAGACAGAAAAAGAAGGAGGGAGGAAGAGAAAAGAAGAGAGAGAGGGGAGAGAAAAGTAATACCATCCTATCTATCTATCACTTTAAGGTTGACCAAGTGCTTTTCTCACAACCAGCCCACGAAGTTCCCATTTCACAGCTGAGAAAACAAAGGCTTCAAAGTTGTTCAGTGACCCTTAGGCTGACTCCAAGACCTCCCCTGATTCATCCGCTCCATTAGCCCTTGCTGCCCCTCATACACACGCTGAATACATCTGTCACACAGAACAAATACCAGGGGTATATTTGTTTTTATGAAAAAACCAGCTAGGAAATAGAGTTGTCTATTGTAGACATGTCAATGGTGAGCATCAGGAATATTATTACATACTTTAAAAAACCCTCAAGGGAGGAGGGGACGTGTGTGCTGTGGCAGGCTCAGCAGTGACCAAGCCAGCGAGCTTGCTTTGCTCAACGTGCTCATTTCACCCCCCAAACAGTGGCAGGCTCCTGGCTCAGGGGAGGGCCTGCAGATCACACTGTTTGTTATTAAAGACAGTAACCATTATCATTCAGGAGAGGCAGTTAGAAGGCCAGCCTCAGTGGCAGGAAGGCCCACATCCAAGCACCACCTGGGATACAAAAGAGCTGGAAAACTAGGGGAAAGGCTCTGATCCTCTCAGGGAAGGTGGAGGGAGCATCTACACTGGTATTCCTATACCCCAAGTAAATCTTAAGTCCAAACAATATGACCACAAATAATAGCTCCAACATACATAACCTTCTACTGTGTTTTCAGGTTGGTATAGCACTGTATATATTTTGTCTCACTTGACTATCCCAACCCTGTGTCATAGGTTCTATGGGCATTGGCATCCTCCTCCTCTTCCTCAGCACCATCACCATCACCATTATCACCATCATCCCTCCCTTTTTTACAGAAAAAGAAAATGGGGCTCCAAGGTGAACTGACTTGCCCATAGTCACACAGCCAGTTAAGTGCCGGAATGAGAACTTGAAGGCCCAGGCCTTCCAGACTCAAGGTCTCTCTACCTACTACAAAGACAAACTGGAGGGATCGGCCATAGCCAAAGCTTTCCTATGAAAACAGCAGGGAATGACTCAACCAAGTCCTCTGACCGACTGCAGCCAGCCAAAGGTGGCTTCAGAGTAAGGCATCTTGGGGCCACCGTCCTAGCCAAGGTGTCCTCTCTGATTCCTCTCAAGGGACAAAGTGCTAGAGAGAGATAGGCCCACTCAGCCTTACCAGCATCAAAGGAATGGATCTGGAAAGGGACCACCAGGTCAGGTTTCCAACCTGTCATTTTACAGATGGGAAAACTAAGGCCCAGATGAAAGTAACTTGCCTTACAGGGTGTAGGAGAGAAGGCAGAATTAGACTTCAGGTCCCTTGACTCCATTACAGGAGCGGATCCAACTGTAAGCCAAGGGTAGGTGTGTGTGTACACAGATTCTATATAAATATGTGTATATGCATCTATGCCCTATGGAAGAACATGTGTAGGGAAGGAAATGGGGGTTGGGAAGAGAGGAGAGCAATTTCTCGTGGCAGCCCCCAGCCCCCGGAGCAGGGTTATTGTGGCTGTTTGGGATAATCAGTTCTTTAATTCACAGCCCATCTCGTGCAAACTTTTCCCTCTTATGCAAGACCATCCAAGAACCACACTGCTCCAACAGCAGAGGCAAGAGATAAACATGTTCTACATCCCACCCACCCAAGGGAGTTGGGACAGAATTTCCCTTAATCCCTTCGATTCCCAGCAGAAAAGGGGGTGCGGTCACTTCAGCACTCATGGCCCCAGTGGGAAATAAGCATTCAGAGTCATCTGACCACTGGACTTCTTTTCCAAGGGTCTCACTGCAGACTGGAGTTTGGCTCAAGCTTCTCATCTTATCTCTGAGACATCAGGGGGTTCAGCTGGACAGAGCATCCACGCTGGGATTAGGACCAGAAATACCATGCTCAGCAACTGGCCTCACTGGGTTAACTGGCTTGATTCTCACAGACTCCCTACCCCAAATCTCCCATCTTCCGGAGGGCTCCCGTCATGCGACCCTAAGCGATATCATGAAATAGTGACATCATCATGCTGCACACCCACACAGTCCAAAGAATCCCTCCCTCCCAATGACTGAGGCTGCCTCAGTCCCAAGCACTGGGAGAAATGAAATCCTGGGGACATCCTGGGAGGCAGCAGTCTGGTACCAATAGAGGGGGTTATAGGGATCAAGTTCCCTCACTCTTACCTTCCTACTAGAAGACTGGTACAAAGGAATGCAAATGGACCCTTGCAAATCCCTCCACACCGGGGATATCAAGTCTTCTGGGATGGAGTTAATACTCAGAATACCCATGAGGCTCTGCTACAGCCACTGGGTCAGGGCACATTAAATTAGTCTAATATTTCAAAGGAAAGGCAGCAAAACAATAATCTGATGGTAAAAGCTAGGGATGAGTCTGCTAGGCAACCTCAAGATGTACGAGCAAAGGCAGCACCTGGAGGGAGTTCGGGACTGTAAGCGCCAGGGCCATTTCTCCTGTCTCATCCATAAAAAGAAGCCAAAAGCTCTGGGATGGAGTTGCTGAAAGATGGGCAACCCAGCACCCTCACCACTCTCCTTTCTCGCTCTGCTCCGTTAACATTCCCAAGCCCTTTCAGCAATGAATCGCCCTTATTGACTTGGAGTGTAGAAAAAGCCCAAAGCCTTCGGCAGTGGTTGCAGCAGGCGGCTCGAGAACAAGCCTGGCAGGCCAAGGCATGGCTTGGGTTTTTTGTGGGGTTTTTCTCTAATAGGTTCACACTACTTTAGCATATCCCCATATCAACACTAGGGAACAGGAATGGTGTTCTGCAAAAAATTATTTATCATTGAAATCAATGACCTGGACGCTGGAAAAGTAAACCTACTCGGTGTGGCTTTAGATCACCCCAAGTGGGACAGATAGCCTTCACTATGGAACAAAAAATCACCTCAGGAGCCACCAAGAATTGCATGGATGGGGCAGCTAGGTGGCGCAGTGAGTAGAGCACCAGCCCTGGAGTCAGGAGGACCTGCGTTCAGATCCAGCCTCAGACCCTGACACACTTACTAGCTGTGTGACCTTGGGCAAGTCACTTAACCCCAATTGCCCTGCCTTCCCCCCTAAAAAAAAAGAATTGCATGGAAGCCATCAGAACAAAACCCATCAGGGATAATTCTGCAGAGGTGTACACCAGGGGAGGAAAAACAAACTCCCCACCCCCATCCCACCTCAACAGTCATGACTTGTCTTCTTGCCTCATTTTCAATTTTATGTTAGATGTGTAATGTTCGATGGCTTGTGTTTTTCAGTTCTCTGTACAGTGCCTTAAGCTCTCAGGAAGGAAAGCACTATATAAATCTAACAATAAATAAATAATAAATAAGAGGAATAACCAGCTATGTGCACGTTGGGCTGAAAAAGATCTCTGGGGCATGCCAAGGAAGTCCACAGTGAAGGCAGAAGTGATGATAAGAAAACAACCCAAGGCTGGAAGGCCACAAGGTACCTACAGGCCCCATCTACAAACCCCAGCTATAGGCACCCAAGGTAAATGGGGAGGGCCAGTGGGCTAAGAATGAACCTATAGCTGCAGGTCTCAGCTCCACAGCAGGAAGCTTCTGGTTACACCAATTAATTCAACAGCCTTAGTGCAGGCCAAGTTGGCCCCACCAGAGAGGATTCCATGAGGACAGAGTTAATAGTATGGAATGAATGCTCTTACCGGATTGTAGCATCTGGGGAATTCTCATACTGGGTCCAACCCATGATCAAAAAGCAGCCCTAAGGGATATGCCATAGGAGGAGATGTCATGATGTCACACATCAGCCTTAAAGGTGACAGCCAGAAATAAAGGTGGCAACAGATTATGAATGGAAGGTGAGTAGCCAGGACTAAGTGAGCTGGGCCCTCAAGGTAGGAGAGAGATGGAGGATGGTCCTCATAGCCAGCATCGAGAACCAGATGGGTAGGTGCTCTGGGCCACCAAAGGGCAGAACAAGACTATTCATCAGAATGAGATCAGCAAGCTAGAGGGCATATATACACAGTGAGTGAAGCTCAGGACAAGCAGTGAGTCAGAAACCAACTAGACAAGTGAGAATCAAAAAGCGACCAAAAAACCAACCAACCAACCCAGAAGTCTGAGTAAGGTGGGAGGTCTGACATCATGAGACAGCAAGCTCTAGCAGAAAAACGGCTGTGCATGGAGTCAGAGGGTATGAATTCAAATCTTGTCTCTGCCCTAGAGAGAGTTACTTCATCTCTCTGGACCTCAGTTTCCTTCTCTGAGAGATGAGGGAGCTAGAAATTATGACCCACAAGGTCTCTTCCAATTTCTACATCCCCTGGCATAGATATGGACAAAGTCAGAATCTGAGCAATGTGTGGGAGCTGAATGATAGTGAAGCAATCAAAGACCAGCCATGAGGTAGCAGGAACAAGGAAGGGGCCTACATGGAGACTAGAACCAATCACATAGAGGGAGGCCTCGGACAGGCTCCGAAGAGGCCACACTGGGCTGAGGTGAAGGGGCTGAAGGCTGAAGCCACACACAGCATCTGGCAAGGTCGGGCAGCTCTAGTCCAGCTTCTCTTCGGGGCCAAGAACTGTTTTTTAGGCCAACATTGGGCCCCAACTTTTCTAGAATCCAGTCTACTGTCCTGCTTCTTGAGAGAACAATGACTTCCATAAATTTATTTACTTATAGGTAACATACGACTTCCTTCCATTTGGTCCTAAGCTTTGCTCATTCAAGTCTTCAAGTGTGACCGCACTCACTCGCTTTCAGCATTCAGTGACCAAGTATCCAGGCCAACGGGGACTGCACAAAATTAATGCCACCTCAGCGAGTTCTGGCCCAATGACATCTGCTGAGATAAAGTATCAGGCCTGACCAGAGCTGTTTCTTCAGCACTCTTGCAAATGCTGGCAGGTATATTTTTCGGGGCCCATTGCTTGTGCCGAGGTACTCTCATCCTTTACTATCCCCCATAAATCATCAAGCTGAGAAGAAGAGAGAAAGTGGGAAAGAGGAGGTCATCTTCCGTTCGAAAATCACACTCCACAAAGCATCTGCCCAGTTTTCACCTCCAATGAAAGGGAAAGCTTTCTTTAAAGGTCATAATGGCCTTATGGCCAGTGAACCCCACTCCCATCCAGCCCCCTCAGCCACTTGTTAGTCTTCAGTTCCCTTTTGTTCTCCCACCACAGAAGAGGCAAAAGTCCAGGCAAGAGGTGTGTTCTCCTCTTTTTCAAGGCTCTACGTATGTGTTTTAAGGGCTTAATCGAAGCAACAATTTGCTGACATATTTCCTGTTTGTCTGATCCCCCTTGTCTCCTTGCACATTTCCAATAATAATAACAGCAGAGATTGTACACAGGACTTTAAGGTTTCCCTGAAAAGCTGGGATTGTGAATGTTCCGACCTCACTCTTTCAGATAAAGAGACTGAAGTTCAGAAGAGCAAAGTGGCTTGTCCAAGGTCACAATGCCAGTGTGAGGGCTGGGCCTGACTCAAAATACAAGGCTCTTTCCACTCTGCATGAGGCAGACACCCTGTCTCGACTGCCTTGTAGCCCCTCCCCCACCAAGGCTCCAGAAGTGTCTATCCCCCTTCCATAGCACCCTGGGAGAAAGAAGTGACAAGGCAGGGCAACTCATCTGATAAAGCTAGGCCCAGAGGCAACAAAGCCCAAAGTGCAAAGCAAAATCTTGCCTCAGACCCTATGGGATCAGGAGCTGGTCACTTTGGGTCGCAAAGGCTCAAAAGGGAGCTGATATCCATACCCCTACGTGAACAAGCTGTTATGAAGGCCTGACCGAAATGGAAGCTCCTGCTGTCATCATTGGTATTACTGACCACACTAGACCCTCTGCTGCCAAGATGGAGGAAAACAGAGCACTGGCTCCATGGAAGCACCACCTCACAAAGTCTCTAGGAGGGAAGCCAAGGACCAGGACAAGAGATCTCCACAAGCCCAGGGTAGGTTCTAGAGCATGAGTACCTGAGTGAGTGAGTGACTTAGTAAACCAACGTGCAGTTTATTGAATTGCACATCAGAACTAGGCCTGAGAGGAAGATCTGAAGGCTCCAAAGTGATTCCCTGCTGAGTTATTCAAAAGATGGGACTGGCAAGAAAAGTGCCTAGGCTTGGAGCTGGGAGAAACTAAGCACAGCCAGGAGTACTCTTGGCAACAGTTAACTTTCCATCTGCTCCCATTTGCCACTAGGGCTTTGAGGGAAAATAGAAATGAATTGTGACTTTCTGATGCCATCCCTCCCACGCTACTTGGCCTTACTCGAGTATCACATCTGGTTCTGCCCTCCACAACTGAAAGAGGAAGTGGGGAATTTGGCAGAGGTGTAGAGGAAAGTGATAAAAATGCTCCAGGAGCATGACACCAAGCCTCTAAAGAAAGGTATAACAATCCCATTTATGGAAGCTGAAGAGAGGAAACAAAGGGGAAATCTAGAATAATCTTCAATTAGTGACAAATAGGATCTGTTTGTTCCCAGGCTGGTGACTGCCTCCGCCAAGCAAATCACGACCCATTCTTATGACTAAGTCCCAGAGTCCTGAGCCCCAGGTCCTAAGGCTGTGGCATGGAGAGGTGAACAGACTTTGCCAAAGGTCATCCATCTAGTGACATACATTATTCAGGTCTTCCTATCAGAGTTCAGTGCTATATCCAAGGTACCACAATACCTCAATTTCTTCAATGTTGGGGGCTAGGGGGTGGGATTTGCTTCTGTCAATGTAGGTGAGCACCTCCTGGAATGTGAGTCTTAGAGGGCTGCTTGGGGCCCCTGAGAGGTTAACTAACTTGCTCAGGGTCACACAGCCAGGAAGGATGTGTCAGATACAGGAACTGGATGCCAGGTGCCCCAAGGCCAGCTCTCTCCTCTCCATGCACCATGCTTCTCTTTCTTCCAATAGAGTCATTACCCAGAAAAGGAACCGTGTGCACTTAATCTTAACCAAAGACCCCAGAAGAGGGAAAGAATGCAAGCCACCAAATGAAAAAGGCATCAGAGCACAAGAAAACTTCCTATAAGTGAAACTTCTTGGCCACTTTCTGAAGATATAAAGACCAACTAGCCTCTCGCCTACCTGGCTTAGGCATTGTCCTGCCTGGAGGCAGAAAGCTGTGCTATCTGACCTCTGAAGGTCGTTCCAGGCCTAGGAGTCTGGGGACAATCAAGAATTCTCCAAAGAGTCAAGCACTTTAACAGATTCAGCCCTCTAGACTAAATCACAACGTGGGCATCAGAAAATGCCATGCTGTGGCTTTGAATACAGACATCAGAAGGAAGTATTTGTTGTATGAGTATGAAAATCACATGTGGCTAGCAAAATGTTAGGCCAAGGCTATGTGGTAGGGAGAGTACATTGAAGAATGTTGGGGAATCCAGGACTGCTCCTTGTAGTGAGGAGAACAAGAAGAAAGCCTTTGCCACCTCCAAATGGCAGGAAACCTACACCAAAGGGGAGAGTGGATGTCCATCTGCCCCTCAAGTGATGGGGCTGACTGATAAGACGGACCAAACCAAAGGGAACGACAAAAGCAAGACCAACACACACGGCGATCACCAAGGAAGCCCATGCTAAATGGCTTCCCCTGAGTCCCATTCAGGACATTCTCACTCAGAGCTTGCCTCACTGTATACACAGGTTCTGCATGGGAATTGTAGACAGCATATGGCCCTTAGTATTCATATTCTAAGGTAATTGAGATGTCACATCGCATTAACTACACTATATAAAAAACCTAACAATTCCAACTTAAATTGCAAAAGTAAATTTATTATTGTAGGAGTGAAAGGAGCTTTTTATATATATATATAGATTGTTACCCGGAAGATTCATTAATCATTTTTGTTCCATGGCTATAGACACAGTAAGCTAACAGTGAAATCAAACAGAGATGAGAAATAGAATGCACCAGTCCTAATGGACTCATAAAAGGTTGGCAAAATTCCAAAAGAAACTTCCAGGGACACATAGAGCTGGTAAATATGGATTGGGGGGTGGGGGAGTTCATACGTGCACCTTGGATTGACTTGTTTTATCTTGTCATCATTGGAAGATTCTGAGGCCTCCTTGTAATACTGGCTTTTCAACAAACATTTATTAAAAACATAAGAAGAGCAAAGCTGAGTGTAGGACTTGGCAACAGGAAAGGCTGGCCACCAAGTGATGAATTCTGGGCAAGAGCAATCCATGAAACAAAGGACAATACGAAACAGCTTTCAGGTCTGCAAAGCCCCTCGCTCCTCCCAGCCTGTGCTTTACCAGTGACGGTGCCAAAGTGGCAGAAAAGGAGGCAGAGGGTACAAAAGAATTACAGCTTTTAGATAACATATAAAATGAATTTAATTAGTAGGACTCCAAATGTGAAATCCGTGTCCAATGACCAATGAAGCCACTTACTACATGAGAAAAATGTAGAGCAAGGCTCCCAGCACATTGCGTGGACCTTCTACGTACACAGGATAGATGGGAGGACATGAACCAGAGACACATGGGACAGAGAAGACAAGAAGGGGCTGTGAACTGGACCACGGGACGGAATGGCCACAGTGATGAGATAATGGATCCACTAAGCAATGAAGCATGTGTCCAGCTTCTGGTCTAGCTGTGGAAGAGAGGGCTATCCAAATAACCAGTAAGAAACAAAGTACTCTGAGTGGCAGGAGGAGGAAGAACTCCCTCCTGGACTGGGAGGAGAAGGAAGAGGAGGAGGAGGACAAGGAGCATAAGAGCAGGCTTTATGACAGCAGAAGCACTAGAGCTGGGCCTTGAAAGATGGGCAGCACTGCAACGATTGGGGCAGGAATGAAGCATTTATTAAGCACTTACTATGTTCAAAGTCCTGTGTTAAGAGCTGAGGATGCAAAGCGAAAAGTCAGACAGTCCCTTCTCTCAAGGGGCTCCCACTCTTATGTGGGAGACCTCATGCATGGAAGGTTTCAGCTGCAAGTCAGATGGAAAGGGCCCATGGTCCTTGGGGTGAGGTAGCAAAGCAGATGGTAGGCCTCTTCTTTAAGGTCATTTCCACTGATACTGAACCACTGTCTATGGCCTTTGGTGGCCTGGACTTTCCTTTCGGGGTCTTCAGTAGCTGTGTCCGTAGCGGGGCCGGGCTGCATCTCCCCAGGGCTGGCTTCCTGGGAGGATGGCTAAGGGAACCGTACTGGAAGCACTGCTCTTCTGAGAGTCCTTTTATTTACTTTGTATGCATCTTGTATAGATCTGTATATACACATGTATGTGTATATATATATATATATATGTGCATGTATGTGTGTATATATTTTAAACTTTTACAAGTATGATGATGCTTTTTTTAATATCCAAAAATTTTATGATCACCTGCCACATGGCAACAGCTACATCAATGTTATCTTTTTTATTAGAACTCATCAAAATGGCAGCCTTTGATTGGTGCACATCTGAATTTGTACCATGGCAATAAACCCCAAAGCTGCTAGTAATCCATGCCTCACTACACTTGAAGAAGACCTAAGCAAGGCTGTAAAGGAACTGAAATCTGTCACTAAGGCTTCCCACCCCATCACTTGGGAAAGGAAGATCATGTGAACCCAGGAGAGATACAGAGGCTCCACTGAATAACTGGGCCTCTGCTGTCCAAAATTGAAAGGAGGAGCTCTCCAAAGTCATGCCTGTTGCCCTCCAATGGGTGCAGAGGTTCTTGGAATGAAGTCTGGCTTGTCATGTTTAAGAAATATGGCCCATCATCTCAAAGGCAAGATGATCAAAAAAGGAAATCCTTTAGATCACAATATATGAAAGAGTAAGCAAGGGCTGAGTTGGCTGCCAAGCCATTGTGATTTCCCTAAAACTTTATGGCGTTCTTACTATCATGTAAGCAGGAAAACTCTCAATCAATGTTCGAAGTTAGTATTTAATAGACCTGAAGCCTTTGATTGCACAGATTGTGTTCCAGCTGTCTTCAGATATTTGAACACGCAGGTCTCAGTCCCATGCTGTGCAAACAGTCAGCTTCCCATGTATCCTGTATACCCAGAGTAATTGAGGAGTCCATCTGTAAAGGCAATCATAGGGCATGTAGGAAAGGGTTATGGAAAGCCCAGAGAGTGAGCGCTTCCTCCACACAGTACAAGTTGCACATATTATCATTATACTGAGACTGATTTACAAATCCACCAGCCTTCTGTCTGGTAATCCATAATCTTTGTGCAGTAAGAAGAAAACCAAGCCCATGTTGGCATCATGTCTCCAGAAATCTTTGGCTGCCTCATATTCAGGAAGCATATTTTCAATTTGGTGATTTAAGCCAACCTACAAGGAAAGACAGGAGCAGGTACCAACTAGGTAGAGGACAAGAGGAAACCTCCCAAATGCCCAGGCAACTGGTTCTCAATGCAACACCTGGAAGGGACAGTAAAGGCCCTTTCCATTAAAACCCTAAGATGGCCTAAGCAGCCATTCACTATCACTTCACCTCCTGGGCCATAAGAAGCCATGTCACTGGAGCTCATTCTCATTCCTTCCGGGGTCTTCTCTGAACTTTTGCTAGGTAAAGACTTCTTACTGAATGGTCTTAAGTATTATTGGAGGCTTTGGTTTTAGCCCCAAGACTCAAATGAGTCTTGTAAGAAAGAAAACAACTAAGCAAAACTCATCACCATTGCAACAGAAACTGACAGTATATGCGACATTCCACATCCATAGCCCCCCCCACCTCTACCATGTGTTCTCTGAGACCAAGACTAGTCAGTATAATTAATCAGAGTTTGGATGCCTTTCAATGGCATTGTCACTTCCATTACTGTAGTTGCTGTTTATCCTGTCTCCGAGTTCTGCTGTATCACTTAGTAGCAATTCATACAAAGCTTCCCACATCCCTTTTAATTCTTCATTTCTCAGAATACAATAATATTTCATTCTATCAGAGACTACAATTTGTTCAGTCATTTTTCAACTGATGGGCACCCACTTTATCTCCAGTTTTTAGCTACCACAAAAATGCAGCTATGATTATTTGGTTATATGTGAGGCCTTTCTGTCTTTGACTTCCCTGGAACATATATCTAGGAGTGGAATCCACTGGATCAAACAGTTTAATGACTTCTCACATAATTCCAAAAGGTTTTCCAGAATGGTCACACCAAGTCTCATTTTCAGCAACATTGTGTATGTCCATGTGCCTGTCTTCTGAGACTTTTCTGTATGAACACATGGTATATTCTTACTCTGCTCCTATTTCACTGGGGTGAGAGGTCTGCTGTTCCTTTGCAGGGGTCTCTAAGACCGGTACTCAGGAGACCTTTTATTTTGGCTTAGGTGATTTGTTGGCAATCAGGATATTCTGCCACCAAGCTAATGTCTGTGCTTACTTATGGACTCGTCGAAGGTGTGGTTAACAAAGAATTAAATTTCCCAATAAATACAGAAGTAAAACAAGGATGCTCACTCCACCCACTATTGTTTGATATCATTTTAGAAATGCTAGCAATAGCAATAAGGCAACAGAAATTAATTAACAGCGTAAAGAAAAGCAAAGAGATGATAGGAGGGGAATCAGCAAAGATACTGAGACAATTAATAACGTTAGCAAAGTTGCAGGCCACAAAATAAGCCCACAAAAATCAACAACATTTCTACATAACAAGAACAAAGGACAAAATCCAAGAGGCAACAAGACAATGGGAAATTCCATTCTATATAACTACAAAACTCATAAAATACCTGGGGCTCAACCTCCAAAGTACACAAAAGATTTGTATAGATTCAACTTCAAAGTACTCTTTAAACAAATAAAGAAGAACCTTAAAAGCTGGAGGACTGTTCTGGGACTGTGGCTGGATGGTGCCAATGTGATAAGAATGACAATATAAACAAAGTTAATTTATGCTTTTAATGCTATACCAATCAAATTATCAACAGAATACTTTACAGAACTTGATAAAATAATAGCATTTATTTAGAGAAACAAAAGATTTAGAAGATCAAGGGCAATCATGAAAAAGGTAGGGGTGAAGGAGGAACAGAACTTGCAGACCTCAAGCTAAATCTAATAAAGCAGCAGTCATCAAAACCATCTGGTATTGTTCAAAAAAGAGAGAAGGAGATCAATGGAACAGACTAGACGAGGGAGAGTCACAAACAATGGAGCTCAATAACCAAGTGTTGGATAAACCCCAAAACATAAATTATTCAGGAATGAAGTCCCTATTTGATAAGAACTGATGGGAAAAATGGAAAGGAGTCAGACAGAAATTAAGCTTAGACCAATATTGCACACCTTATTCCACAATAAATTAAAAAATGCAGATTTGACCTTAATATTCAAGATCATACCATAAAAAATTGGAAGAGAAGCAGATCATATACCTTTCAGAGCCATAGGTAGAAGATGTATTCTTAACCAAACAAAGGATAAGAAGCAATTATAAAAGATAAACTAGATAATTTTGATTACATAAAATTGAAAAGCTTCTGTAAAAATAAAATTAATACATCTCAGATAAGAAGAGAAGTTGAAAGGGAAAATAAATCTTTATATCAGATTTCTCAGATAAGGATTTGGTATCCAAAACAGACAGACAACAAACGGATACATGTATATGTGGAGGGAGGGAGAGAGAGAGAGAGGGAGAATGAGAGCGAGAGAGCGAGAGCGAGAGCAAAAGCGAGAGAGAGAGAGAGAGAGAGAAAGAGTGAGAGAGACATTCAGACAGACAGACATATAGAAGACCAAGAGTCATTCCCCAATACATAAGTGGTCAAAGGATATAAAAAAGGATATAAACAAACAATTCTCTAATGATCACTAGTAATAAGAGAAATGTGAAACAACCCTGAGGCTTCACCTCACACCTATCAAATTGACAAAGATGACAAAAGACAAAAACAGTCGATGTACAATAAGTTGTGGGAAGACAAGTGAATCAGTATAACCACTGTGGAAAGCAATTTGAAATTACACAAATAAAGTGACTAAAACATCCATACCCTCTGACCCAGAGATTATACTACTGGGCACATACCCCTCAAGAAATTATTGATAAAAGATATCCTCCCAAAACACCAAAATATACCCATCAACTGAGGAATTACTAAACAAACCGTGGTATATGAAAGTAATGGAATACTACTGTATTGTAAGAAATGGTGATGAACCTAGAAAAGCCTGGACAAACTTACATGAACTGATGCAGAATGAAGTAAGCAGAGCCGAGAAAACAATATACACAGTGACTCCAACAACATAAATGAAAAGAACAGCCCCAAAATAATAGATAGTGAATGCTGCAGAATTACAAAGAATAAGCTTAGTGCCAAAGAAGAAAATTTAGAAAGACAATCCCACTCTTACTGTGGATGCGGAACACTACATATATTTTCAGATTTTTTTTGGTGTACTGATTGGCTATACAGATTTTTTTTCTTTATTTTTCCTTTAAAAACTATTCTTTGTTATATGGAATGGCTCTGGGAGGATGGAAGGGAAGGGATGTTGAGAGAAATTTTGATAATATAAAAATAAAAGATAATAATAAATAAATAATGAATAATAAAAAATAAAAATAAATAATAATAAATAAAAAAATAATAATAATAATAAAGAGAATTAAGCCTTTCTATTCAACTATGCTTTTTAATACCAAATTAGATTTCCCTAATGAAACAGCCCCACCATAAACATGAGCTTGTTTTACAATTTTTAAAAAATGATGTAGAATTAGAGACCTGAATTTGGAGTCAAGAGAGCTGGGTTCACTTCCCGATTCACCTACTTACTAACTACATGACCTTGGGTAAGTCCCTTCTCCTCTCAAAGAGCCTCTGTTTCCGAGGAGATTGAGGTTGATGGTCTCTGAGGTCCCTTTCAGCTCACGACTTCAGAGTCTGCGAGGGAAAACACATCCCAGAGCTCTAGTTCAAAGGACCACATGAAAATGTCATTGGGAAATATTTAACAAAATAAATCAAAATAGAATACGACCTAGATAATGTTACTGTGTGTTTTTCTAAGTCCTTAGGTCCCCACAGGGATCCTTCCGTGTGGTTTAGCAGCCTTGTTTCTACCTGAGTTCGACAACACTGGCTTGTATAAGCTCCAAAAAGAAGAGTCCAATGATCTGTAGCTCTATCAGGCCCTCCCCTCAGAGCCAGTGCTTGCTCACATCATCCTCCACTTCAGGGTTAAACAGGACAATCTGTGAACTTGGGTGGGAAAATATGAGCACTTGCTTTTCACTAAATTTGAACTGAAGCTGAACATTTCTTTCAATTACGAGTAAAGATAACAAACAAGATTCTAAGTAGTAGTCCGTAGGCTTCCCCAGACTGCCAAAGAGGTCCATTACACAAAAAAGGGTGAGGAATTCACCATTTTCTTGGTCATTCTTTCCTTTTCCCCACTTCTACAGGAGCCACATATGCACAGCTTCCCTTCTCCAATGGAAGTAACCATCTTGATACTATCTAGGGACTCCTACATCATCCACAAGGACTTGGTAGAAGGTAAATACCATTAATCACTCTTCTGTGACCTGGTGGGGGGATGTCATTCACACGGGGTCACATATACAGCACTGTCTTCAAGTTGCCAAAGTTTGCTTTCAGACTCCCTTTGAGGACCTCTCCTCTGTCTCAGTTTCTTTACCAAGCATCTTGTGACCCTGGGAGCAGCGTTCACTCTCATGCCATCCCTATCCTGGCCGGCCATTTCATCCTGCATCTCACTCATCTGACCATACTAGGGGCCTCCTCACAGAATCACAGATTGAAGCATCTCAGGGATGAAACAGAACTCAGCAGCCATCTAGTGCGAGCCCTATCTGACCCTCTACAACATCCCCCCCTTCCCAACAAATTGTCATCCAGTCTCTTCCCAAAGAGCTCTGGAAGGAGGGGGTGGGGGTGGGGGACGGAAGCCCGCTGTGTCCCTAGAGGCAGCCCCTTAGACAGCTCTGATAGGAAATCCTAGAAAAAAGAGCCCAGACACTTTGGGGGAAGAATGTGATTTTCTGAAAACAGCAGCTGTCCGGAGGCAAAGGCGATCACAACAAGGCAGACCTCTAGCTTCCACTAGCACTAACACTCATGTTGAATTATCCTAAAAAGGATCCAAATGGTGGAGGTGTGAGAAATGACAAACAGGGCAATCTTGGACTTTCACAACTTGGCAGCTAAACTGTCAGAACATCGTTGACAAGCCCCCTTGCTCCCCCCGAAGATTATAGATATGTTGCTGAGAGACCAGATGGTCAGTAATTTGTGGTTAGAAGGGAAAAAAAGATAGCAATGTAGGTGTCACATCCAGGAATGCTAACAGATTCCGAAGCCCTACCCCACGATCAAAGGAAGCCAGTCCTACGTTGGGAAAAATCAGTCCCCAACACCAGACCCTACCCATTTCTTGAAAATTATTCTCCAGTGGAAAAGACTATTTTGACTGTGAAAGTCACATCCCTTTAGGGAAAATTCAAGCTTTCTCTGTGCAATTCAACCTCCTTTGATGTCAAACAAAAGGAAGGGTCTGAGTTTTTGTTGTTTGTATTTCCCGAGAGGAAAAACTTCTCCACTCTGAAAATATTTTTCTTAGACATTTGCTGTCTGGGTTTTAACAAATATTCACTAATTTGCACCTTGTTCAAAAGCCAAAAGGAACTTTGATTTGTGTCAAACAACCTATGAAATCCTAAAACTCATTTATGTTGCTTTTTGCAGCAGAAAGGAGCCACTTTAGAGAAGTCAACCCTGTCCCCATCTTAATTTCCGATGTGCACAGTTTCTTCTATCAGCTCAAAATAAGGCACATTGTGAAGTTAGTTGAAAGAAAGAAAATTGCTCTCCTCCTCCCTGCAGATGAAATAAATTTGACTTTTAAAAGGTATTTGACTTGAAACACTGTGTTCCAGTCGAAGAAGAAAAGGCAACAAGTTGTGCCCTGCTAGATAGGACTCTCATTGGGAGGGACCACAGAGGAAACCCGGGAATTTTCAAGGACAAAGAAACAGAAACTCTTGAAAATCTTATCTGGCTTTGTTTTTTTTTCCTTGAGCTAAATAAAGTCAACTTAGAAATGGATTCCATTCCCTCTTTGAAACTGTACATTATGAGTAAGAGATACAAAAATCACAGCATGTGTTTCAAATAGCACTCTGTAAACTGATCCAAGCCAGGAAGGATGAGACAAAAAGAATCATCATGCCTGCTCTGAAACCTTTACTCTGGAAGATTAACCAAAATCATGAAGTGGTTTTTCACTCTTCAGGAAAGAAAAGAAAAACTGGTTCAGGCTATGGTCCTGGTAGCATCTAGCAGAGGAAGCAAACAGGAACTTAGCCTCATGAGTCAGGCCCTAAGCAGGACGTTGAGGACAGAGAAGAGCCAAGAGGGAGAAAACAAGGAGAGCCAGAGAGCAGGCCCCTCTTCCAAGGCACAAAGCCCACACATGACAATGGCTGCAGGAGCAAGAAGGCTTGGCATTGAGGAAAGGCACTGGAAGGGGGCAAGGCAGACAGAAGTCACTAAATATTCAGATCATGGCTCGCCCAGAATCTGAGCAGCCAAAGAGGGAGCTTCATGTCCTTGATAGTAAATGTTTTCTTTGGGTTTTTTAAAAATCCTACCCCACAAGATTCTCAGTATCAGCCAGATTTGAGAGTAAAAGGAATCCGGGTATGTTTATTTAAGTTCCATAACCTAACAAATGCCTGATTTTTATAAATCAGTGAACTATGCCTGAACATCAACCGAGAAAATGCATGTCAAAGTGCTTTATAAACTGTAAAATGTTTGACAAATGTCAACATATGTCAGGGTTGACTTAGCTGTCCTCTTCTGGTACTCTTAACACATTAAAAGAAAATGTTAATAATTTATCCTAACAATCCATACAGAAAACTCAAATGGATGAAGAATGTATATTTTCTCATTTACAGGTGGATGGGCTCATTCTGGGTTCATTCACTCAAAAAATGAAATTTATTAATGGCCTACTATTTTCAAGGCAAGAAAAGCAGCAGAGTGGAACGGAAAGAGAGCTGGCTTTGGAGTCATAAGGACTTTGGTTTAAGTCCTACCTCTGACATATACTAATTATGGAACCACAGACAAGTCATATAAACTCTCAGTGACCCAACTAATGCTCAAAGACAGGGGTGGGGAACCTGCAGCCTTGAAGCCACATGCGGCCTTCTAGGTCCTCAGGTGTGGCCTTTCCACTGAGTCCAAGTTTTACAGAACAAATCCTTTTATTAAGGGGATTTGTTCCATCAACTTTGGATTCAGTCAAAGGGCCGCACTTGAGGGCTTAGAGGGCCACATGTGGCCTTGAGGCCACAGGTTCCCCACCCCTGCTTTAAAATGTTAAGTTACAAATGAACTGCTGACCTTCATTGATAGAGGGAGTTCTTTGTACTGAAAAAATCACAGATCTGGCCAAAAAAGTAAGCATATGTGTATCTACTTGCATACCTTGTGATACTACAGACGAAGAATGAGCAGAGCTCAAACTTAAAAAGAATTAGGATCACAGCATTTGAGAGTTAGAAGGGTTTTCCACCAAAACATATACCCAGAAAGGAATTGTCATCCCAACACAGCCAAGGCGTGCTCATCCAGCCTCTAGCCAAGCCCTCTACCTGCCAAGGCTGACTGTTCTAGAACAGTAGAAGGAAAGGGAGCTAGATGGTATTCAAGAGATTTCACAGTGTTGTCACTGATCCCATGTTTCCTGACACATCATTTTTAACACTGTTTTTTTTCTCTTAATGAAGCTACATGTCTGCTAATTATAGAAAAACTAGATCGCAGAAGAACCGAAATAGGTTCTACTGAGAACCTAGGGACCCAAAGAGTGTAGTAGAACTATGCTATGACACATTATCAGTAAAAGTGACTTGCACACAAGAATTAGCATAAAACACAGCATCAAGGGCGTGTATGACATGGAAAGGAGATGGGGGAGGGGAGGACAAATGGGAAAGGAGACGAAAGAGTAACAGATAGTGCCAGTATTGAGGCACCAATAACTATAAAATAATTCAAGGCCCAGACTCTAGGCCTGAGAGGAAAGCCTCCTTTCTCTGACACTGGGCAGATGCTCAGGGGAGGATTTATGAAAGGACATGGCCAGGGCCCATGCAAACGCAGAGATCTATCTATAAACTATGATCTTATATCATATTTATCAAAGTAAACCTATTTTTAACATAGAAGGTTATATTAACAAAAGAATTAATGCAGACATTGATTTGTCACTTGGCTAGACTCAGTACTCATGTTATTTTGATATGCTAATATATTTGAACATGGATTAAAGCCATAAGTTAATCTTTTTTTAAAAAATGGGTTCAGACAAGACAAGCTCAAAGACACAAACTATATTCATTTGACAATATTTGCTCTTTGACTGGCATCAAGACTCGGTGATTCTCAGAATCCCATGAGGTGAAAAGGCATGGGTGTGTCACCATGTACACCAGTGAGGGAAATATCCATCCCAAGTACTTATTGCCTCATGTGTGGACTATTGCAATGGCTTCCTAATTGACATCCATTCCTCTAGTCTTCTTCCCACTCCAATTCATCCTCCTCACATCTGCCAAAGTGATGTTTCTTAAGCACAGATCTGACCATATCGCTATTCTGATAAATAAACTTCAGCAGCTCCCTCCCTATTGTCCTTGGGAATGAATGCTGACTTCTCTGTTTTGCTTTGAAAACCCTTCACAATGTAGCCCCCAACCTATCCTCCAGATTTTCCACCTCCTCGTCTGAGAGAAACCTTTGCCCTCAGGCCTTAGTCTCCTGCTTGGGATTGTCCAGCCTGGACCACCATTTCTCAAGGGTCTCCAGTCATTCTCACTCAAAGAATTCCTTACTTCCTTTGAGACTCAGCTCAAGTACAGCCTTCTAGTGAGAAGCTTTTGTGGGTGCCTCCTGTTACTAGAGCTTTCTCTCCTTCCCTGAGCTCATTTACTTGCCATACAGATCTACGAGTACATAGTCTGGCCCATCTGAATGGAAGCACCTTGAGAGCAGGAACTCCTTCATTTTAGTCTTTGTACCCTGAAAGTCTATTGTCCGATACACAGGAGGCCCTTTTTGTTGACCGATGCGATGGAGTACATAAATGTGTTTAAGGCCATAATCAGTAATAGCAGACAACAACAGCTGGAGGGGAGGGCTAAAGCAAAATGTAAAACAAGAGATGCAAAATCCATTGCCCCCCCCCAGGTATAAGTCTAATTTCTGATGCTAATTGGGAAAGATACAATCAGGAAGACAAACCAGGAAGGTATCTCTGATGTTTGAATTCATACTCAAGCTGCTTGGGTTATTAGGTTGTTGCTTGCTTAATTTCTCTCTTATTTATATTGATTTTCTTTGTATTAGTTTCTTGCATGTATCATACAGTTTGTTTGCCACTAGCTATGTCCATATAATCTGACTAGTTCACCCATGTAGAGTTTTGCTAGATGCCTACTGTTATCACTTTGGGGTTGTTTGCTGTCCTGCATATTTGCTATGTTCTATGAATATGCAGGTACCCTTGAGACACAAGCATGTAATATATCCTGGACCAAAGTTAGAATTGTAGTGGCCAACGCTGTGCTGAGTGATGCTCTGCATGCACTAGGTCTGCTGCAAGTATTGGTGACGTACATTTGCTGTGAAGGTACTCAAACGTGTTGATGGTAATCACTAGGATGCTGAGGTAATCTCTTCTTCTTCTGTTCAGTGCTGATATATCTTTGATGCTATAATATATGATTCCAGGTGCCAAGTGTACTGCAGCCGATTTTGCAAGGGACTGCAAAATTCCAAACCCTGGAGGAGGAATGTAATAGGGTTTTGAGAGTTGACTGGCATTCTGGGATTTATAGTTCAGAAGGACAAGTATTCCCTCACAGGCCTGAGTACAATTTGGACTATCACAACCTTTGAACCAGAAAGGATACATGAATAGTGCCTACGCATTTTAAAGGAAATACACAACACCTGCAAGAGAGGAGACTGTGAAGGAGTGAGATGAAGCATCACCAAGCCTCACTCGGAACCAAGCCAAACTACAAAGCATTGACAACCCAGGGGCAACAATGAATAACAACCACAAAAAGGAGAAATTGTTCAGAGGGCAAAGTTGAGGCAGAGAAAGGAGAGAGTGAGGTGGACCATCAAGCATCTTTCAACAGAGAACTCAAGCTGAAGCTTCAAATTATATTTTAGTTCTTTAATAACTAAAAATAGCTAAAAAAGGTCTGCTCTTTCTCCAACTTCCCTTTCCTGTACCTGGCCAGTAACAGATACTATAATATACTCTGCTCACTTCTCTTAACTTAAACATTTCTTGAATCCCCTGATCTTGCTGCAAATGTAAAGAGGCCAAGAATTATGAGGAGATAACAAAATAATTGCAATTAGGACACAGAGTCAAACCTCTAGAAGAATGTAAAGAACTGTCCTAATTGGGGGCTCTAAGCTATAGCAATTATATGTTTTGCCAAGTATAAACTGCATAAAACAGCACTGAAGGGGCCATATGGACCTGAGGGTCACCACTAGGCTAAAAAGTAAGGTAAATGTTCTAACAGGGTATGACTAAACAAATCTCCAGAGAGAACTGAGGTAGTGAAGAAAAGGTGGCAGCTTAAGAAAAGATTACATCCAAAATGACCTATCAGGGAGGAGAAAGGCAAGGCCTAAAGGAGATTCAGCTATACCCCATCCAGCATGGAGGAAGAAACAGAAAGAATCAAGTACTGGTCAGCCAACTCTACACTCCATAGCAATGACCAAGAGTGTTACAAGAGTCATGCAATGCCATTTCAAGAAGGGGAGAGTGACATGATAAAAAATGCTACCCACCTCCAGAGAGAGAGAACTGAGAAAGTCTGAGTGCAGGATGAAGCATACTTTTTTGCTTTATTTTTCTCGCTTTTCTTGCAACATGGCTAATATGGAAATATGTTTCACATGACTTCGTATGAATAATGGGCATCATATTGTTTGACTTCTCAGTGGGTGGAAGAGGAGCTGGAGGGAGGGAGAAAATTTGGAACTCAACATTTTTAAAAATTAATGTTAAAAAATAAACTTTTTGAAAAAGGAGAGAGTGATAACCGGGGGGAATCGAGAAAGGCTTCCTGTAGGAGGAGACACTTAAGCTATGCTTTAAAAGCAGATGAGGAAGGTTAAATATGAGTGCATTAGGTGAAGAGTCACTGTGGGAAGCAGGGGAAGTCACATATAGCCATTTCTAAATGTAGTGCTGTGAAGATGAGGCGACCGGTCATTTTGTTTTCCCCAGGATGGTGGAACTTTGGAAATGCTCAAAGGTAAGCTGAGTGTGTCCATGGATCTACACTGTTAAGTGTCTTAGAGCCCAAAGAATTTCAGAGCCTTTCATCGATCATCTTTCCCAAATGGCCACTCCCTGCACTTCTGCACCTCCCACACCCAGGAAGCCCACTACCTCAGGGGAGAAATAGGAAGGCCTTCTTGTGGCACCGCCACACAGCTCAGCAGGATGGGACAGGAGGTGAGGAGTACAGCAACTGACTCAGTCATTTCTTGGCAGCACATTGGCCTACAGCCAGGTTTCCTAAAATACAAAATCCAACAAAAGAACACATATTTCATTTTGTGATGAGTATAAAAATGTTCTCAAAACCAAAAACTGGAAAGCTATTGCGGGTGTGGAATATTTTACATGATGAGCTGAAGGGAATGGCAGGAAGAGGAGGTCAGATGACTTTTGAAGTAACTGTTCCTTAGGGAATCCTTGAATTCTCCTAATTGGTCTGTTTCCATAAGAAGAATATTAAACACACACACACACACACACACACACACACACACACACACACACACACCACAAAGAGCTTAATTGCCTCTTCTGAAAGGGTTTCAGAAAGAAAACAATCAGCTTTATGCTTTCCTAGTATTTTTGGTTAATACCAAATAGTACAGTCTCTTAAATGTGAAACAAAACCTATGAGAATATTTCCCTTCCTTCCATATTTTCTAGCCCTGTGCATCAAACGGATGAGCCTTTGAAGCTATCAGAGTAGACGAATCAGCTCAGTCGGGTGGCCAGCAAAGTGAGAATGGCAGAAGGAAAGGGGAAAGGGGGAGTAGAATGTGAGCCCTGAGCTGCCCCAATTCTCTGAAGTCTGGGAAAGATGATGGCGGAAAAGCCAATGAACTAAAGTGAAATCAGATAATCAAATAAATATCCCACAAAGGTACAAGACCAAAAATGAACAGCCACTGAACTGAAGGGGAGGGAAGAGATAGCAGTAAAAGAGATAATCAGCAAAGAATACCAAGTTAAGAGGATAGGCCAGAGGAACAAAAGGAAGAGAAAAGGCTAGGAGAGCAATCCAGGCTTAAAAAGTCATTTTCTGTGCATTGAAGCAGCAGGAAAAGCAGGTTTCCATCTATGTGGCAGCTTTCACAAACCTCCAACGATTTGCCCCTGTGGAGGAAATCAGCTCCTTTCCGAGCCCAGAGCCTGTATGTGAAAACGAAAAAGCCCAGGCGATTGTTTGCACTGCACCGTTTCAACACCTGAGTGGCAAGATTCAATATTGAGTTAGCTCCCAACTCCGAATGCTTCACGTATTTTGAAACATTTTCATCTTAGTTAATGATGAGTCTATTTAATCACATTACGCCAGGCAACAGGGCAAACAAAGAGACGCCCTCCCAGCCTGACCTACCTGCAATACTGACTGGCTTTATAATAAGAGATGCTTTAGTGCAGCCTAGAAATTTGCCGAGAAATTCTGCATTGTCCTTTAGCACAAACTAACGGTCTCTCCTGGAGACAGAGGAAAGCCTCTAGATGCCGAAGGCTCACACTTGTTCTTCAGGCCTAGGCCAGACAAGTGTTCACCTACTGTATGTTGGGGAGGGAGGGGGGCTGCCAGGAGTTGGGCCCTGCCCTGGGCCATTTCTAGAACAGCACTTCTAAAGGTGGGGTGGCCAACTTGGCGGTCTTGTTCTTGGACACACTGGGAGGTCCACAGGGGGTTCTCCATCCAGCTCTGCCCCTGATTTGTGGTTATGAGAGCATTCAACAGGTTGGCCCCATACCTGGAGTGTATTCTTTCATCCCGTCTGCCTTTTAGAACCCCTAGCTTCCTTTAAGACTTAGTTGATGCCAGCTTCTACTTGAAGTTTTTCTCATCTCCACTGTTTCTAGTGCTTTCTCTCCAAAATTTGTTTTTTATTTATTAACATGTCTTGGACTTATTTATCTGAATAACGTTGTTTCTCCAATAAACTATAAGTTCCTGGAGGGCAAGAACTATTTCCCTTCAGTATTTATGTTCCCACTCCCTAGCACAGAGTAGGCACTTTATAAATGCTTGTTGATTGACCTGCTTTCCCTCACTTTCAGGGAATAAGAATTCTAGCTGACAGCCACAGAGACTGAGTTAACTCTCTCTGCAAAGGCAGGGGCTCAATAGAAAAAGGACTTTTAGGTGTCTCCTTTCCAGGACCTTACCAACTACATGGTCCTTTTGATCTCTCAAAAGCAAGCACAAAACACCGTGAAAGATGATAAAGTCAATGGCAGCTCCAGGCCTCTGGAAGACTGAGTTATCTGAGATTTAGAGTTGGAAGAGATCTAGAAAGTTGTTTAAATTGTTTAAATTCCATCCCCACCTCCTCTGCCTCTGCTTTTTGTAGGAGAGGAAATTAAGGTCCAGAGAAGTCACATAGCTAATAAGTAGCAAGACCAGGATTTGAAGCCAGGACTTCCACCTATATATTAAGGGCTCTTTCTACTATACCACACTTCTTTAATGTTGACTTGAGGCAAGATATGGTTGTTCTATGTTATGGACCATATAGTCCATGGTCATAGGCTCATAGGTTCATAGAATCATAAACCCAAACCTGTAAGTGATCTTACAAGGCCTCCTAGCCCAACTCCTTTTTATAGAGGACAAAACAGTCCCAGAGCATTGTGAGCATCTGTGCCATGTCTTAGAATGGACCGGAACATCTGTGTCCAGCATTCACTACACCCTATCAGGTATGGAGTGGCTGGGTCCTCCAAGGAATGGCCGTCCCAGATTCAAGAAACTCCCCTGGAAACATAGTTCACGAGCTTCCACTGGCATGTTTACCTTGAATGATTAGCCAGATGACCAAATCATTTCAAAGCAAAGGCATTTAGTGAGATTATATTAAAAAAAAGTAACTACAAAACATTTCCCTCATAAACCTGCCATATTCTCCCACCAACACACCCAGCTACAGTAGAAAAGGGGCATACATAGGGAGAATGAGTGGCAAAGACATATGTGTACAGAACATGTATAGCCAGCCTCTAGCTTACCTTAACAAGAAAAGTGAAGTGCCTACCAAAGGAACAGAATTGGCAGCCATCAAGACACATGCTCATCTGGTTGTACCTGAAATAAATTGGCCTACCCATTCCACTGTTGTCCTGACCAGCTCATCAGAGACAAAAAACAGGCTGACCAAGAAAGACATGCTTGTGACTGGGGGGGAGGGGGTACATACTGTGATTGACTGAGTATGACTGAAGGCTTACTGTCCACCATATACCTGCTGTCAGAAGTGACAATACTGAGGCATTCGGGCCAGTGAATCTGCCAGCTAGACAGTGTGCCCGGGAGCCAGCTGAGGCGTCAGCTTCTCCTGCGTTAAAATCACTTCACAAACGATCTAGGCCCACATCTCCAAGACGCAGTACTTCTACAGGCATGGCCCGTTTGAGTCCACGATTATTAACCATGTCCACATGACATTATCATTGCAATGCAGTTGGCAACCACTAATTAAGTCTCATAACTCTCCTATAGATAGCTTCCTAATAAAATGAACCCACACGTAGGGCTGCCCCCCCAGCCCCAGACTGTGGAGCAGGCCAAGTCAGCCAGGCGCGCCTCCTGCAGCCTTCTTTCAATGACTCTCCCTTGCCCACCCAGGACCCTCTCCCCTATTTGGGGAGCCCTTCCTGGATCTAAACCACAAACACCACATCCTCCCAATCTCTTACTTCCACCGCCACATTCACTACCCTTTGGCAGTGTGCTAGCTAGGAAATATAATCCACACCCTGCTCCCACCCCCCAACCTCAGATAATGCCAAGTCTTAAAAGTCAAATGAGTAAGAGCTGTTTGTGAGAAGGGTTTCCAGGCATGATGGCAAGCTACTGAGGGAAGAACTTTTGGTCAGAGGGGCCTTTTCAGTGCCCTTCAAATCATGCTGCACAGATGCCTACCAGAGCCAGATAGAGGCATTTTGCACCAATGGGACCACAGGAATAAATGGATAACAGAAAAACCCAACTCACTGCTTAGGGGAAGAGGGAACTTTAACAAAGATACAAACTGTACAAAGCATTTTCCTCACAACAATCCTATGAAGTAAATATTTCAAGTATCATTACGCCCATTTGCCAGTTGAAGAAAGTAAGGACCAAAGAAATGAACAAATTTGCCCCCATGCCCATGTCAGAGCCAGGATCTGAGGCCAAGTTTCCTAGCTTTCTTGCAAGGGACCTATATGGTTCTCAGAATGGGATTTCTAGCTGAGGCCTCAGCATTCCCAAACAAGACAATTGCCCTTGTCTTCCCAATTGTCCTAGAGCAAGCCTACTTCCAACCTCTCCTGATCCTGCAGATGTGCAGATTTGTCACAAATAATACAGGAGGGGCAGAGCAATACAGTATTTGGAGTTGAAGGCCCTGGGTTCAAATGGTGGTTCTGCCACTCATTGGCTCTATGAATGGTCAAGCATTTCATTTCTTGGGCCTTAGTTTCCTCATCATCCATAAAATGATGACATCTCAGGTCCTCTCCAGCTCAAAATTGATGATGTCAGGACATGACAGTAAAGGAAAGCACAGGGCACTCAGGCTGGAACTCACAGACACAAGGGTCTCACTCCCTTGCCCGCTGCCTGGCCTGGGCGCTCCTCCCTCCTGGCTCTAGCACTCATGGTCCCCCAGCCTTAGCAGGAAGAGACAGGACAGATCAGTGGCAAACACTCAGGTGGCTAGTTCTGAAACAACCTGTTCCCCTCCCCAAAATATCTGAAGATTAACAAAGTGTTTGCCTCTGACAACACTACAAGGTAATTAGTGTCAATACTGCTGTCCCAATTTTACATCTGAGAAAACTAAGGCTCAGAAAAGTGAAGGAATTTGCTCTAGCTGACATGGCTAAGAAATGGCTAGGAAAGGTCCACAGCAGGCCTCAAATCCTGGCCTTCCGATTCTGGATCTACCGATATTTGCAGCCCAAGACTGAAGACCCGATGTCTTTTCCACACTAACTTTATACCCACTGACAAATCAGGAGCTCCTTCTACCAGGTACAAGAGGTACAGGCTGTCTTTAAAAATGAGCAGCCCCCAAAATCAGTGTGGTACAGCAGAAAGAGGGCTAGATTGGAAAACCTGGGTTCCAGTCCCCCCTTTTGCCCCCAACTTACAACGTGTGTGTGTGTGTGTGTGTGTGTGTGAGAGAGAGAGAGAGAGAGAGAGAGAGAGAGAGAGAGAGAGAGACAGAGAGAGAGAGAGAGAGAGAGACAGAGAGAGAGAGAGAGAGACAGAGACAGAGATACCCTCTGGGCTTCAGTTTCTTCCTCTGTAAAATGAGGGCATTGGAGTAGAAAACAACCAAAATCCATTTTGGGCCTAAATTTATAATCATATGAGAAGGTGGGTCTGTCCTCTTAGCCAAGACATAGAGGCAGTTACAGGGTACACCTCACCAGCACAGGAAATTCTGACCCTTAGCCATATTCCTTACTGGTAGTCTTCTGTTCATGATATTCGGAAAACAGAATGCAAACTCTATGAGGGTAGGAACTATTCCTTTTTGTCCTTTGATCTCAGCAGAGAAGCCAACCCAGAGAGGTTAGAGGGGAAGCACTAGGGGAACAAGAGGACCTTAGGGGAGGAGGTTAAGGGGGGGGGCATAGGGGCCCTGAAGCCCACTTCACCCTTCTGCCTAAGGCCTATCCTGCCCAGTGCTATCTGCTATACTAGGGGTGAGGAACAAGTTTGGATTCAGTCAAAGGGCCACACTTGAAGTCCTAGACGGCCACATGTGGCCTCAAGGCCTCAGGTTTCCCACCCCTAGGTTATATACTCCCTCCTCCCCACTACCCAATCAACTCTTACTTCCCCCCTCCCCTTCCAATAAGACAAATCCCAACGTTTAGTTCCTCCTCCTTAGAGTGGATGAAAAGAGTTTCTTTGGGTTGGAGGAGGGGAGTGGTCATGGTATGAGGTTTTTGATGATAGCTTTCATAATTAAATCAGCTGGAAGGTCATTTATTTCTGTCCCCAAAGGCAGAGTAAACTCCCTGCAGGCAAACTAGATTGGGGTTCTTGGAATTAAGCCTTGTTGTTTGTACTCTGAGAGCTATCCCCTAACCAGTTCTGAAATGGCTTGGAGCTACACTGTGAGTGATAAGACACCAAGGGCCTTCTATAGAAAGTGGAATGGCTGGAGGGCGCACACTGTGCCCTTGGGCATGTAAAATGCCTGCCCTTAAAACAGGAGGCAGGACAGGGTTACTGTGCATGGCTTTACGCTTTGATTTCACATACAGATATCAGAATACCAGCTTTCTACTTAGCACAAGAGTCACAAATCCATTAGGCACGTTATTCAAATGTAGTAAGATTTTCAGCCTCTCTGCCAATAAATTGGCAATGGTATTCTGACTATCCTGAGGACATGGGCTGAATCCCACTGAAACCATTACGGAGACAGCTTCCAAGATCAGTGGCTTGGAGCCACTTAGGAAATACAGACTGCATCAAGGAGCTAATAAAGGCGCTCGCAAGCCGCTGTTCTTGGCACACCTAGCCCTTTCAACTAAAGAGAAATCTCCTTCTTTGGAGGAACTGGTCTCTCATTAAGAAATGTGCTATCTGTTTGCTAGAACTGAAGCATAATGGGAGATCCGGATTCATTTCAGCATCCCCTGCACATTTATTCCTCATGTGACAAGGCAAAGACATGGCAACCTTGTTTCTTGCAAATCGTGCTAATGATAATCCTCTCCCAAAGTGCTGCTCTCAGGCCTCAGGAGTCTTGAGGGCTGTGCCAACACAGCCTAAGTTCTGGCAGGTCCTGTTCAAATGGAAAGGCATCAATGGCAGGTCCAGGGATGGACTGCTCATCTGTTAGCCAAGGACCAGAAAAGGATGGCCATAGAGGGTGATTGTTTTATCCACATCTCTCAAAGCCCATCTACTAAGTCACAGAAAGGTATCCCACATCCCTGATATATTCAAGTACTGAATCATAATGAACCAGTCAGCCAATAAGCAAAGTGCTTCCTATGGGCCAGGCTCTGTGCTAAGGGCTGGGGAGACAAATCAAGCAAAAATAGTCATCATCACTCTAGTTTGGCAGGACCTAAGGGAGCTTTGTATGACCTCTGAATCAGGATGAGGTGATGGAGGAGGGATTAGACAGTATGGATCTAGGGGCAGACTGGGGCAGCTAGGTGGCACAGTGGATAGAGTGTGGGGCCTGTAGTCAGAAAGACTCATCTTCATGAGTTAAAATCTAGTCTCAGACACTTACTAGCTGTGTGACCCTGGGCAAGTCACTTAACCCTGTTTGCCTCAGTTTCCTCATCTGTGAAATGAGCTAGAGAAGGAAATGGCAAACCATGCAGTATCTTTGCCAAAAAAAAAACAAACCCCAAATGCGGTCACAAAGAATCAATACAGGACTGAACAACATGTAGACTGTATGTCCACAGTCTGAGGTAGCAGATGGAGGCGGAGGAGGACAGTACAAAGATAGAAAGGTTTGGAGTCAGATATCTGAATTCAAATCCTTCTTTTGACCCAACTTTAGGCAAATCATTTCATCTCTCTGAGCTTGAGTTTCCTCTTCTATAAAATGAAGGGGATGGACCAGCTCAGAGGTTCTGAACTTGAGGTCCACACAGTCTAAAGGCTCTCTCTTTTATTTTATTTTATTTTTGCAATGTACACACACAGATTTATTTAAGATCTTTATACACTGAAAGCAATGATAGTCACCTGAGTCCAAGCATGTATTTTTGGTCTTTAAAGTAATAAAAAGGAGGAAAAAAATGCAAACCCAGAAAACCACACTCTACAAATGTCTGACTTGGTGATTTCTGTCCTCTTATAAAAGCTGTTGGTGGTGTTGTTTGTCTTTCAGTTTCGAAGAAGGCCAGCGACATCACTGGGAGATGTCTTGACTCAGGGGTGAATTGTATTTAAGTGAGGCAGAGTTGCACAAAGTCATTAGCCCCACTCACTCTTCCAGTTTAATCAAGGTTCCTTTCAGCTTTGAGTCTAGACCCTACAGTTTGGAGTCAGTGGAGGAGATGGGGCCAAAGACTCAGTGGGCTGTTCTAGCAAAGAAGTCCTATTTGGGACTGGATGATCTCTAATTCCCCAGAGGCTGCTTTCGCACCAGGTTATCCTCCAGGTGAATTTTTGTTACCATATCAACTCCAGAAGAATCTACCAGATCTGCTTTCAGTAAACAAAATACCAACACGAAGTCACAGCTCTATGAATTATTGAAATAAGTAATAACACTCAAAATCTTCAATGGACATGGGATCTCACCAATGCAGATACACCCTCCAATGTGGAATTCCCAACTCATGACTGTCTATCTTCTGACTCTTGGCTACATCCTCCCAAGGATCTATCACAGAGTGTTTACCTAATGTTTGGGAACCTTCTGCAGTTTCTTGACTTTTTATGGATTCTCAAAGAGCACATTAGTTGTCTATTGGTTATTCCTCATTCTCACTCTATTACTGGCCCACTTTTTTCCCAGTCATATATTTTTCTGATGACATCCTTCACATCCCCTTCTTCTCTATGATCCCTCATTCAAAAGGTGCAGCCTCTTCAGGCCCACCATGCATTTCTTCCACTGTCTTTTGGCTGATCCTCAACATCACTTCTTTGAGATTGAAGTATCTCAGAAGTGGGGAACCTGCAGCCATGAGACCACATATGGCTTTCTAGATCCTTAAGGTTTTGTTCTGTAAAATCTGGATTCAATCAAAAGGCCACATTTAAGGATCTAGAAGGCCACACGTGGCCTCAAGGCCACATGTTCCCTACCCCTGCAATATCCCATTACTCATAGCCATAGAACACTATGGAAACAATACCTGTGGTCAAAAAAGATGGGCCTTTATTTTAGAAAGAAACTTGGGGTCATCAAAGATCTATACAATTTTCCAAAGGCAACACAAACTATCCTCTTCCTCTTGCTCAATCCCATGTATGGTTTCCTGTCCATATACAGAACTCTATCCAAGATATATGTACCAATTGACGAGTTCTTGAGTTGTCCACTAGGCTCATTCTCATGGTCTGAACAAGAAACATTCTTTATCCACGTGAGTTGTGTGTGCTAGGGTCTGGAGGAGACGAAATGGTCAAACTCTTGAGAGATTATGAATCTGGGGAGCCTTTCTCATGTCCCAAGGCTTGATACAATCTGGTACCGCATCATCTGCAAACAGGGAGTATCTGGAAGACCTCACCATGTACATAGAAGCCCCTCTTCCATTTGGACTCTTCAAGGGTCATGGCAGACATCTTTGGCAAGTAATAACCAAAGCAATCCTAGATCACATTTCTCCAACATTTTACAATTGACAAAGCACTTCCCTCACAACAAGGCATCGGGCACATGGTGCAGGTCTTATCCCTCAGAGGTCAGGTCACTGAGCCTCATGGAGGTGACCTGACTTGCTCACAGTCTTACAGTCAGAAAATGGGTGGAACCAAGATCTGCACTCTTTTCACTATGCCACACTGTACTCCCAAAGCGTCCACACAGGCTCATCATTAGGCCAATCGTCAGCTGTACCATTATGTCTGTGATCATTCACTCTTTAAAACAAATATGGATCAGAATCCATCCAGACCGACAGAAACCACATTTGTGACCTGAATCTACTTCTTAACCGTGCAAACTTTTATCTCCATACCAGAAAAATACCCCAAACAGCCTTTCTTTAAACTTTAGCACAAGAAACTGTCCTATTATATTAAGTTTGTTTCTAGCTCATAATGTGAATAAACAAAACAGTATTCCTTTAATGTTTGTCAATTCTACGCCAAGGAAAACAATTTATTGGCACTCTTGCTCTTAATAGACTAGAATTTTTCACATTTAGGGTATCTAATTACATTTGCTCCTGATAGTGATGTAATGTTTAGGTGCTGAGGCTTGAAAAGGAAGCTGTAATGTTTATATATTTACATTATTAAAAAGTAATATGTTACTCAGACAGTAGCTTCTATAGCGAGCTTACCTTGTAAATGTGCTCTCGGAGCAAATTCATTACCTTCCACCTCCTCTGCAAGATTTCCAAAAGTGTGATTGATTGACATTATTTCAAATGAACATGGAGGATATATTAACTGGTAAGATCAAGATGCAGTGTAACAAGCATCCTACACATTTCTGAAATGAAATGGCCGGCCATCTCTGTGACCCGAAGAGTGAATGGTGCATAGCCAAGCAAAGAGGTGCTCAGGGTCACTCAGGAGAAGGCAACCAGCACCTTCCACTCAGGGGAGGGGGTAAAGAAAAATGGGCATGCAGCCAAGGTGACTTTCCAGCACCCCCCTCTCTGGGCACTAATCCCAGGCAATCCGACACATGTTTCTGAAGCACCTGCTATGTGCCAGGCACTGGGTTAAGTGCTAGGAATCCCAAAGACAAAAACTAAGGCTTGAGATTGACAACAGTAATACAAATGCACATTCCTCTAGTACCGTGAGATTTGCAGAGTACTTTCCTTACCACAACCCTGTGAAGTAGGGAGTACAAGTATCATTTTCCCTATCTGACAGATGGGGAAACAAAGGCTTGGGAAAGCCAAGTGACTGACCCCTGAGATCTTGTACCCAGTAAGCATGTGAGAATCTGAGTCCAGGAACACCTGGAAGTCCATGATTCTCTCCTTAAAACATGCACCCTGACAAGCAAAAGGAGAGGTGCAAAGCTAGATTTCCTCACCAAGGAGGGCAGGCATGAAAAGTGCCAGAGGATCAGTGGGCTGGAAGGCCTCAGACCCTCCCAGGAGGATGGCAGAAAGATGCATGTCACTTGAGAAGGAGAATCGGGGATCTATACGAATGCAGTCACCTCATTATGGAAGCCGTGATTATTCCGTTTCTCTTCCTCTACGACCTTTGCTTCTCCTCCTCCCTCCTGGCTGCCTATCTTTTAGTCATGTCTCTGTTCATTAACAGCTGCACCACAGGGCAGGGAAGGAAAGAGGAAAGGAGGCAAAACCAAATCAGCATGGTTTGCTGCTTATTAGCTGCTCTGGGGTGAAAAAAGTTGAGAAGGAAGAAGCTGAAACTATTGGCTAAAATGAGCTTTTCCAATTATCTATGGGTTTCACTTGAGTGTGCCAGCCAAACGACCACAGGTAGCCAAAAGATTAAGCTCATTTGAGAAGAATGAGCTACAGGCCAAGCATGGATCACAAGAGCAGAGAATTGAAGAGGAGGGGGAGTGCTTAAAGGCCACTTTCCCCAAACCGAACATGAATGAGAATGCCCTTCCTGCACCACATGCCTACCTGGCACTGAGATAAGACATGGAAAGAGTTCAGCAAACAGTGCCAGCTGTTGGGGGGTGGCACTGGGGGACAGGAAGGGGAATAACTGGGACTTCAGGATCACTTTCATTTTTAAGAAACGTTCCCTCACATTCAGCCTAAGTCTGCCTCTCAGCCACATCCCCCATCACTACTGATTCTGCCTTCTGGGTTCGATCAAATTAAGTCTTATCTCCCTTTCACACAACAAACCTTGGAATACCCCCAGACAACCATCATGTCCCTGCCGAGCTTTCTCTCGTCTGGGCTAAACAGCCACAGCTCTTTTACTGGATCCTGGTATAGCAGGATTTTGAGGAACTTCATCTTGCTGGTCTCTGAATGCTTTTCTCTGGGGTGGGGGCAGAGGCAATCGGGGTTAAATGACTTGGCCAGGATCACGTAGCCAGTAAAGTGTCTGAGGCCACATTTGAACTCAGGTCCTCCTGATTCCAGGGCCAGTGCACCACCTAGCTGCCTCTAGACCATTTACTTTTCAACATCCATCTTCCTAAACCCTGGCTTGCAGAATTGAACTATATACTCCAGGCACAGTCAGAGCAGGGCCAAGTAAAGTGAGAACTCCTTCATTATAGCCTCAGGTCGAGCTGCCATTCCACTAAAACCCACAGATCTTCTTTCAGAAATGTATCTGGCCAGGTCTCCCTTATCGTGGACTTAGAAATGGTTCTTTTTGAGTTAACAATGAGAATTTTAGATTCAGATCTTTTCAGCTTGTCAAGGTCCTTTGGAATCCTGACTGTCATCCAATGTGCTTGCTGGCCCTCTAAGCTTCATGCCATCTGTAGAATTGTTGGGCATGCCATCCAAATCAATGACAAAAACATTGAGGCCCCTCCCCAAGCCTTGTGGTCCTCCACGAGACAACGTCCTCTGAGGTAAAACTGAGGCACTCACTGATGGCTGCTCTTTGGCTCAGACAGTTGACCAGTTCAGAGTACGACTGAGTGCTCATCTAGCCCACAATTCTCCAGGCTCTCTCCAAGTACACCATTAGAAGCTCTATCAGTGCTTTGCTCAAAAATAAGCTGCTAAATAAAACTAACTTGGAACTGGTCTTTGAAACCATAGAAATTAGAGAGGAAAACACCCACTTTGCTTCTTGGTATGTGGAGGGTTGTTTACTAAAAGGGCTTTCTTCATGCCTAGTCCAAATGAGGTTGGAATAACTTCAATAAATAGATAATGCAGCTTCTTCTCTTGAGATAATGACTCAGGGATGTACTTCATTCTCCTAGAGAAAGCAGGTGTGAGCAGTGGGATTCTTTGCCCACTTGCCAAATGGAAGCCCAAATATACTCATTACAAGGGGAGCACATTACTGTGCTCCATTCACCCATCCTGAAAAATGCAAAATTATGTTTTGCTATACTATGCATGTTTAAGATGTAGGTTTTATTTTTGTTGTGTTTTTTGTGGTTGTGGTATTGCTGTTGAACTGAGGGGGCAGTGGGGAAAACAGATTTTAAATGTATGTAAAAATAAATTTCTTTTTATAAAACTAAAAGGCAAAACAAAATCAGGAGCATATAGGCAGACCTAAGGTTGCAAGGAAAGTAGAATGCAAAAACTACCCAGGGGATCAAAGGCGAGCTAGCCCAAAAGAAGGTTCTTGGCAGCAGCCTAGGACTCTACCATAGAGACAATGCTTCTCTACAACTGAATTCATCCTTTGGCAATACCAATGACAAGGTGTGTCCTTGCCCATCTTTGGCATTTTTCTTCACCAAGTACATGAGAAAGTGAACCCAAACTCAAGATATCTGAAGGACACTTTTAGTCAGTAGAAAAGGAACTCAAATCACCCTGAAAATAAGGATTCAGCACTAAGATGATCTTGCTAATCAAATAAGTACAGGACAGGCCAAAGCCATGGCAGAAGAGAAGACTCCAGAGGGAGGGAAGGAAGAGGGATGGAGGAGGGGCAAGAAGGGAGGGAAAAGAGAAACAGAGGAGGAAGAGTCAGAGGATGAGGACAGAGCCACTGACATTCAAGGCACAGAAACAAGATGAAAAGATCAGAGATATCAGATGGAGAAGACCTACTCAAATGCTTAGTTCAGGGCCTGGCACATAGTAGGTGCTTAATAAATGCTTATTCCTTCCTTCTCAGCAAATCCTTTCCTCCTCAATCGGGTCCTAGGACCCACTGCAGTAAAGCAGAGAGATGAAGAAAGGAGGACCAGGGGAGCAGTGTTGTAAACTTTCCAAGTCCAGGTGAAATACAGCCTACAACAAACTTTATCAGATCACCCTGGGCAAAAGTGAGGTCTCTCCCAGCAGTGAGCAGTCCTTAGGCCCCCATCACATTTTAATCTGCATCACTGCTACAGATCTAGGCTTGTTGTTTTACTCGTCTCCCCACAATGCAATATACGAGCTAGCCAAGCACATCCTGGCCCTTGAACTCGGCACCCTATCTCTTGTCTTCATGCTTTACACAGACTGTCCTGTGAATTAGGAATCTGCTCCACCTTCATCTCCACCTTGAGGTGCTTCCTAAATAAATCCCCAGGGCCAGATGGATTCACAAGTGAACTCTACCAAACATTTAAAGAACAATTAATTCCAAAACACTATATAAACTATTTGGAAAAATAGCCAAAGAGGGAGTCCTACCAAATTCCCTTTGTGACACAAATATAGTGTTGATATCCAAACCAGGAAGAGAAAAAACAGAGAAAGAAAAGTATAGACCAATTGCCCTAATCAATATTGATGCAAAAATTTTAAATAAAATAATAGAAAGGAGGTTACAGCAATATATCACAAAGATCATATGTTACAACCAAGTGGGATTTATATCAAGAATGCAGGGCTGGTTCAATACTAGGAAAACTATCTGTATAATAGATCATGTCAATAGCAAAACCAACAAAAATCATATAATTATCTCAATAGATGCAGAAAAAGCTTCTGACAAAATACAACACTAATTCCTATTTTAAAAAATTAGAAAGTATAGGAATAAATGGAGCTTTCCTTAAAATGATAACTAATATCTATCTAAAACCATCAGCAAGCATTATCTGTAATGGGGATAAGCAAGAAGTCTTCCCAATAAGATCAGAGGTGAAGCAAGGCTGTCCAGTATCACCACTATTATTCAATATTGTACTAGAAGGGCTAGCTATAGCAATGAGAGAAGAAAAGAAATTGAAGGAATCAGAATAGCAATGGGGAAACAAAACTATCACTCTTTGCAGATGATAGGGTGGTATACTTAGAGAACCCCAGAGGATCAACTAAAAAACTAGTTGAAACAATTAAGAACTTCAGCAAAGTTGCAAAATATCAAATAAATCCACACAAATCATCAGCCTTTCTAAACATTTCCAACAAAGTCCAGTAGGAAGACATAGAGAAATTCCTAAATAAATCTCTGTGGATCGATTGGCATCCTTCTCTTCTTTCAAAGCTTTGCTTAGGTGCTACCACCTCTGTGCCATCTTTCCTGACCACCACAACTGTCCCCCTCCCCCACTACTGTACTCACCTGCCTCAAATACCATGGGATTTAGGAGCACATGGTGCATCCCCTAGTAGAATGTAAACTCCTCAAGAGCAGGCATTGATTCATTTTTGTCATTCAATTCACAGAGGCTAGCTTTGTATCTCACATACAGGAGGCTCTTAGAACATGTCTGTCTTACTGAAATGGGTTGGTTAAAGGCCCTCTAATCTAGTGAGGGCACAAACCTTGATCAACTACAATGCTTGCAGAGAATGGAGGGAACTTTCTGACTGTGGAATTAGCAAAAAGCCCTTTTCCTTTTGGAAAGTAAATCTGCCCACTTCCTTGACATAGCAATCAGTACAGAGTCCATCCCAAAAATGTCAGCACTGGAAGAGAGCTCAGTGGGCATGTGGGCCAGCCGGGAGCTAAATGAGACTAAGAGGTACAACTCCCTTGACAAGTGGCCACCCAGCAGCAAGTGGAGAGCACTCCTGAAGAGGGGCCCACCATCTCCTAAGGCCACCCAGTCAGCTCGTGAATACTTCTGAGAGCAAGTTCATTTGTGCTTTTTCCCCTGATATCAAGCTAAAATGTACTTCTCTGCAATCTGTGTGCATTGCTCACTCCTAGTTCCATCCTTTGGGACCAAGCAGGACCAAGTCCAATCCCCCTCTCGTGGAACAGCCCTTCACAGAGAAGATAAATGAGTTTCAAATTTGCATGGGGGAGGGGGATCTCGGGAATGAGTGGGAGAGCAGAGGGAAGGCCACTGAGAGAAAGAGACTGAATAGCTGTGCAGATGTTCTAGGATGGAGGCTCTCAGGACACTGGAGAAATGGAGGGCTCTGCATTATATACATAGAATGCTCATTTCACGAAAGCTTCCAATGAACATGAGACGCTCTGTGTGGCCGGCTTAGAGGTTTACTTCAAGCTCCTCCCTGATGGTATTCTGCTTGGAATCTCAAACAAAGGGCCATAAATGGGGAAGGTAACAAGGGCTTTGCCACAGACAGCCAAATTTAGGGGTACTAACAAGACTTATGATCCCTCAGCAGGACAGAAATGACAGTTTCCATCATGAATTAACAGGGAACCCCCAGTTCACAAGAATAATGTGCTAAAATAGGAAGTTAATAGAGAGTGGGCTAAGGTGAACCACCCCTAGCTGCCCAAGTGGCCACTCCTCCAGAAGTGGCTTCTTGCCAGTATCTCTGTTTCTAGTATCTGTGTCCTCACAACTGAGGGAATGCTTCTTGGTACTTTCCAAGGTCAAAAATTCCTCATTATGATTCCATTTCCTTTCTAGTCCAGCCCTGTCCCCAAAAGCAGCCCTGTGCTGTTACTGGGGCATACTTCCCCCTCCCATATTAATAAAATAAATGCTTGTTTCCTTCCTTGTGTCCTTCCTTTCTTTTTCCCCTCCTTCCTTCCTTCCCAGACTTAGCCTAACATACTCCCTCACTTCAGCCTCCCCAACAGGGAGCCAAACAGTATGTACTCCCCTTTTCCTTGGCCCAAGCACAAACATTGCTACTTACAGCTCTGAGAAGGCATCCTTGGACGGTCACTCTTTCATAAACATGAGGGGCAGGCATAGCCACTAAGGCTCCCTCTTTTGTAGCCATGGCCCTGAAAAATTCAGTGAGTCAATAACTAGGGTGAATTTACCCAAATCCTGAAAATACTTTATTTCTGGAACTTACGACCAAAATACTGCCCTCTGTCTCTAGCAGAAAGTGAAGCAGACCAAGGAGGGTCAGGAGCACATTATAGCTAAGTCCATCTGTGAAAGATGTGAAAAGTACCTCCCTCCCTGACTCCCCCTCCTACAACAGAAGCCATCTCCCTCATTCTTTTATGATGTTCTGCCAACATGTTTTCCTCTAAATGTGTCTTGCATTAATTCATATTATAGCTCAATTCTGACATGCTCTGATCTATGAGTTATATACATAACAGTGGTCTGAATACAATATGATAAAGCTTAGAATTCATCTATGTGCCCTTCTATACTCAACAGTAACTAGTCAAAATTTTCCAATTAGCATCCTCCTTAACCTTCATTTTTATCAACTTTTCAGAATCAAGGGAAGAGTAATTATTCTGAGGACTAGGCCAAACGATGGCCATTGCGTTCACACTTTCCCTCATATAACAGGATGTGATGAAGTTCTGCTGAGTTCCACACAATGGCTGATCACAGTATGCCACTCTTAATTTCTTTCAATTGTCTCCACGAAAACACTTTGCATTTTAGATGGCACGTTAAACCCACAAAATCTGCAATGAATAATAAAGTTATTTTCAAGCATTTGCCTTTCATAGAAAACATTTTAAATTGATTTGTCAAGAGTCTCCCACCTCGAGATTAAAAATGAGCAACGAAATTTCATCACAGAAGACAATTTGGTGTTGTAAATAGCTCACTGGACTTGAGTTCATAGACCTGACTCAGAAACCTGCTAGTGACCTAAGTTTGAGCAGGGTATCTCAGCCCTCTAAACCTGTTTCATCTGTCAAATGAGGATACATAAACATAAATCCTGCCTATCTCACATTGTTGTTGTCAAGACCAAATGAGAAAGGGTTTTGTAATTATAAAAGCACCATACAGATTATCATAATTTTCATCACCATCACATTTGATTTCATATTTTAGCATATATTTATCAGCTTATCTGAATCGAAACACTATTATGTAATGATTGTTTTCCCCCACAGTGCAGGAGTGGAATAATTAATGCCTATGAGAAGTCACCCATATACATCTTAACTTCCAGCCATGTAGCCAAGACTCAGAGAAAAGAGTCAGGCTGTAGGGCAAGAAAGCAATTTCCTATGCTCTGGTTTGTATTTTCTTGTTCTTTTCTCCAGCTCATTTGGTTCCCCAAGGCCCCCGGATCGGAGGGCCCACCCTAAAAGAGTTATGCCAGGAGACTTCTATGTAAATGGCTGGTACCCTTCTTTGACATGAATGAATCCTTGGCTACTAACCTGGGGAAGTTTAATTTCCCTAGAACTGAGGAATTGGGAATATATTCATCCTATTTGTATATGATACTAAATTTATTGAGAAGCAAGATAGAGTTTTGGACCCAGTGGGAGAACTTGCCCCCTATCTTCCTGAGACAGTAGGGGCCAACCAGAACAAGCACTTCCTTCTGCCCTCTTTTCCTCTTCCTCTGCTCAAGTCTGAGGAAGAGGTGGCCTTTCTCCTTACCAAGGCCAAGCCCTCTATCTGTACCTTTGTTCTCACCCCTTCCTATGTCTCCTCCAAGAATGGACTCCCTTGGTCATTCCCTCTCTTCTGTCATCTTCAATCTCTCCTTATCCACTGGCTCCTTTGCTGACCAAAAGCAGGTTCTCTCCCACTTAAAAAACCTTCCCTTCACCTTGCCATCCATTCCAGGTATTGCCCCATATTTCTCATCCCTTTCACACCCAAACGCCTAGAAAAAGCCATCTATAATTGTTGCCTCCACCTTCCTACTTTCCATTCAGTTCTTAATTCCTTGCAACAATGGCTCCTGACCCTGAAATTTGCCTGAAGCTGCTCTAACCTTGCTTAGCAATGATCTCAACTGCTAAATCCCATGGCCTTTTCTCCATCTTCATCATCATTCTGAGATTTATTGCACTGGTCATAGGCTTTGTATTGCTATTCTCTCCTCACTTGGCTTTTATGACACAACTCACTATGTCTTTGTTTGTCTCGACTGCTTCACCCTCCTTTGCTCATCATAATCCATCATCCTTCTAAGAGTAGGTGTCCCCCAAGGTTCTGTCCTGGATCCCCTTCTTTTTCTAAACAGTCTCCTAATGGCATTTCACACTTCATGTGTTCCAAATGTTATTCTCTATTTTCCCCCACTCCACTCCTCCTACAAACTTCTGTATTTTTATTGACAGCACCACCATACCTTCAGTCAATCAGCAATCATCCTCAACTCTTCTTTCCCTTCCCACCCCCTCCCCCCATACCCAATCAACTGCCAAGCACTGATGATTCTCCCATGTCTCATATCTCTCTCCTCTCCCCTCAGAGAATCATCATCATCGTACAAATTCAGAATAGAAAGCTGTCCTCAAAAAAACCCCCACCAACCTTTGCAGACTTTTGTCACATGACTCCCATTCCCATTTTCTTCATTCCAGACAAACTTGCTTAGCAGCTGTTCCCTGAATTTGACCGATCTCCACCATATCTGTGCCTTCATACAGGCTGTGCCTTTTGCCTGGAATGTATTCCCTCCTCACTCCTACCTCTCCGAAACCTTAGCTTCCTTTAGGATCCAGCTCGGGTATCAATTCCTCATGAAAGCCTTCTCTGATCTTTCCCCCTGTATCATCTCACTTATCAGTGTTCAAGATACATATTCCAAGTACTGTAAGGTCAGTGAGGGCAGGAACTTTTTCCTTTTTTGTCTTTAAATCTGCAGATCTCTCTATCTACATCAACATATAGATATATCTGTACCTGACAGAGTAGGACTAGGTATCTACTGAATTGAATCGTGGAACTGCTCTCACTGGAGAACTTTAAGACTAGACAACTCTATATCCCAGCTCCAATCTTCACCTGCCTGAAACCAAGGGAATGGATCTTTTAAGGGCCTTCCAGGATTCCAACACTTTTCAGTGATGGTGGCAGAGAGGAGACACAGTGGTCGGCAGCTTCTTTGTTGGACCACATATCGGAATCATACTTATTTGATTTCACCACCTAAAGTTCACACATTTTGTGATGTTGTTATGAACAGACTGTTCTATCTTTTGATTTATCTCTTTTAATGATTGCAATTAAATATAATCCATCATTGTAATGTCATCAATATATCAAGGTAGAGAACCATGAAGTGAAAGATAAATCAGCTGCTCTCTAGAACCATTCGTGATTTTGAAACCCCAAAACAAAGACTAGCAAACAAGCAGGAAGAGTCATCAAGGCTCCTTTCAGAGCAGGCTACTTTTGAGGTCTGAGAGGAGCTTCCTGCTACACGTTTCCAAACATGCCAGGCTTAACAGTGGCAAGATTGCACAGATATCTGATGCCCTGAGGTCTGTTTATCTTTTGGGGTTTTTTACATTTAATTTTTTATTTTTAGTTTACAAGATTCAGTTCCACAGGTTTTTGAGATCCAAATTTTCTTCCCCTCCCTCCCCCCAAGACGGCATAGAATCTGATATATGTTCTACATGTACCTTCGCATTAAACTTATTTACACATTAGTAAAGTCATAAAGAAGAACCATGATCAATGGAGTGAATCATGAGAAAGAAGAAATAAAACAAAAAAAGAGAGAGAGAGCAGATAGTTTCCTTCAATCCGCATTCATACTCCATGGTTCTTAATCTGGATATAGATACCTCTCTCCATCATGAGTCCTTTGGAGCTCTCTTTGAACCTTGTATTGCTGAGGAGAGCCAAGTCTGTCAAGTTTAGTCATCACAGAATCAATATATCTGTGGTTGTGTATAATGTTCTCCTGGTTCTGCTCCACTCACTCAGCACCATACCATATAGGTCTTTCCAGGTTATTATGAAGTCCGTATCTTCCCCATTTCTTATAGTGCAACAGGATTCCATTACATTCATATACCACAACTTGTTCAGCCATTCCCCAATTGATGGGCCATTTATTAAGGGGCCAGATCCATACCAGCAGACACTAAGACTACCATATTTGACTATGGAATAAGCTCTTGAAAAACTTCTTCCCCAAAACAGGACAACACAGTAGCCCCAAAGACATTTCATGCCCTAGAGGGAAGCTGCTCAAGACATAAGGTTTCAGACTGGAGAAATGACTAAGGGAGGGCCCAGGGCAGCTTGGCACTTTGAGGCCTTCCTTGCCCCCTCCCCAACATGCTCCCACTCCCACCGTCACCCCCATACTGGTCTACTGGGCTCAAACAGGGTGAGAGGGTGAGGCCAAGCTCATATAGGACCATACACTACAGGAGGCCCAACAGCCCAGGAAACCAAGCCATGGCTGGAATCAAGGGGAACTAAATGGAGCAGAAGTAGGGGCAGAGCTTCCGGTATTTGGCACAGTCCTTGGGCCTCATGGCTAAGGACCTACTGTTGCCTCTTGGCCCCTCCCCTCGCCTGCCCTTCATCGTAGGTGCTCTTGACCAAACCACGGGACGGCCCCTACCCCACTTAGGACAAATAACACTTATGATTCATTTGTAGTTCCCTTTGTAGGAGTGATTGGATGCCTTGTACATTTGGGATCGTTCACAAAAGAATTGGGTCTCTGGGACCTAGGAATCTAGGAGGCAGCTTGGTGCAGTGGGTCTGGAGTATAAGGGACCTGGGTACAAACCTCCAGTCTTCCAGTCTCAAATGAGATAATGGTTGTAAAAGGCTTAGCTAATCTTAAAGGGCAATAACTCCTCTGTGTGACCTTGGGCAAGTCACAACCTCCCTGGGGCTCTAGAATAAAGCAGTTGGACTAGCTTTGGGCAGCTGGGTAGCAAAGTGAGTAGAGCACCAACCCTGGAGTCAGGGGGACTTGAGTACAAATCTGACCTCAGACACTTAACATACTAGCTGTGTGACCTTGGGCAAGTCACTTAACCCCAATTGCCCTGCCTTCCCCCCTCCAAAAAAAATAAAAAGAAGAAAGCAAACTCCTCCAAGGCAAGGAGTATCTCACCTTCAGATTTTTGTATCCTGGGCACCTGACACATTACCCGGTACATAGTAGGGAATTCAAAATGTTTATTGATTAACTGACGGTCCTATGCAGTTACTTGGGATTGCTATGTTCTTAGGCAAAATTCCCCCTTGGGTCCTATGTTGATCATCTCTATTAAGCACTGCTGCCCAAGCAACACGCAGCAGCTATTTTGTAGAGATGTAGGCCTGACAAAAACTAAAGGATGTGGATGTGTACCAGACGCAACAGCAGGTGAAGGGGGCAGGGGAGGCAGTTTTGTACCAGTGTGTACGGATCGTTTGGAAAACACCATTTTATGCTGAATTAGCATAAAAACGATACCGTGAACTCCTAGAAGGCAATCACTTGTTTCTCTCTTTGTATCTGCCCTGGCACCTTAGCACGTTTTAGAGGTGGCTTGGCATGGTAGCTGGAATGCTGGACTTAGAGGCCATTTAAATGCAGCCTCTGATACTCATCCGGAAAATGGGTGTAATCATGCCTCCTTCACCAAGTTACTGAGAGTCTCCAAGGAGCTAATCTATGTCCAGTGCTAACAAACTGAAAAGTGCTAAATAAATGCCAGTCTGTGCCCCCAATGTGCCACCCAAAAGTGGAAAGGGAGCAAATGTGCCATCCACCCTTCCCTCCTTTTGCTGTCTTAAGTTTTCCTGCAAAGTAAACAAGGATAGAAATAGGGAGAACCCTTGGGGACTTCAGACGGATTTTGCCAGGCCTAAAATAATCCCATTGCAAAAGCGAGTGATGCAAGAAGGCAGGAACAAACAATAGAGCCTGCTAGAATTCCCTTTTGCTGCACACACTTTTTACCAAATTCGATTCTAGTTAGACAGTTAAATGAGGAAGACCAGAAAAGCCAGAAAGATGGCAAAGCCACTTTCATCTTTGGCAGTCACTCGCCAGAAGGGCATGGATATACTTTGCAGCTACAGAAAAAGGTCAAAGAAATGAAGGAGGGAGGCACACACATCAAGCAGAACTGGAGATGATAACTATGTAGGGAGAGGTCTCACCGCAACACTCCTGTGTGCAGGCCAAACCAGATTAAAATGCGATTGGAAATATTTAACGAAATAAATGAGAATACGACAAAACAGACAATATTCATACGTGGTTCTCGAAGTCAATATGTGGCCCACAGGGATCCTCATGCATGCTTTAGTGATCCCCATTTCTATTTAAATGAGCACCTAGGTGTCACCATGGAAAGAGTGCCAAACCTGGAGTCAGGAAGACTCATCTTCCTAAGTTCACATCTGACACTTACTAACTGTCTGACCCTGGACAAGTCACTTCACTCTGTTTGCCTCAGTTTCCTCGTCAGTAAAATGAGCTGAAGAAGGAAATGGCAATCCACTCCAGTATCTTCGTCAACAAAAGCCCAAATGGGGTCGCGAAGAGACTGAAATGACTGAGCAACAACAATTTCGATTTGCATTTGACACCACTGGCTTAGTAAATGCATAACCCTGAGGAAGTTCATTGTCCTCTCTGATCATCACAAACTCTTAAGTTTCAGACATGAGATATGAACTCAGATCTAGCAACCTATGCATTCTGCCATGGCCCTTCTCATTAAATATTGATAAGGGAAAACTATATGATAGATGCTCCTAGTGCAGGAGTTCTTAACCTGGGGTCATGAGCTTTAAAAATATAGTTTGATAACTGCATTATAATACAATGGGTTTCCTTTATAATACCATTTATTTTACTTTATGCCTTTAAAACTTCATTCTGAGGAGGGATCCATAGATTTTACCAGATTACTGATGTGGTCCATGACACAGGAAGGGTTGAGAACCCCTGTTCTAATGTGATTGTGTGATTTTCCCAATACAAGTATTTACTGTGTGCCAGGATTGGTGCTGGTGCAAGGAATACCAAGAATACAGGAACAGTCCCTGCCCTCAAGCAGTTTCCATTCTAGAGAGGGATGGGTACAACATGCATGTAGGCGAGTAAATGTAAAATCAATATAACTTAAGTGAGAAGTATTTGAGAGCTGGGGGTGGTCTAGAAAGGCCTAAAAGTAGAGATGATACCTGGATTGAACTCTGAAGGAAACAAGGGATTCTAAGAGAAGAAGCTGGTGGTGGGTTAGGGGACAGCCTAAGCCAAGACACAGAGGGAGAAGTTGGAGACCCAAGAAGGCCAACTGGGCTGGAATTTCAAGATAGCGGGCAGGAGTGTGAGATTTCTCGCTAGGAATGTCAAGGGAAAAACAAGTCCAGGGGACAGGTTGGGAAGAACCTTACATGCTAAAGACATGCATTTGCACATCCCATGAGCACAACAAACACCAGATAATGAAGATCTCTCATCTTGAATCCTAACCCCACACTTAAGAGAGGTGAATGGACCTGGTTAAGAAGGTGACCATTTTACTTTTTTGTAGTCACTTAATATCAAGGCATCTACTTAAAGATCTGAGAAAAAAGATCCTTAAAACTCTCACAGATCCCCAACAATCTCTCCTTTCCTCACTAACTCCCATGTGACGCTGATGAGGCAATAAAAGGAAGAAGAGGCTCACAAGCAGCACAAAAACAACAATCCAAAGCAATGCCCACCGACCTCCAACAAAGGAAAGGGCTCATTGCTATCTCACCCACACACTCATTTTGTCACATTTGTTTAAAACAGATTTTATTTATTTAAAACAGAGATTCTACATTCTGAAACATCAATGTGGGTTTTCCTTTGGTGGTCCCCTGCCTGTCAGTAAATTTGGGAAGTCCGAAAGGTAATACTTCTCAATCTTGAAGGAAAAATGAAAGCAGAATGATTAAGGGGACATAGGCCAGCTTTGGGAGTTACCTCCTCATCAAATGCTCAAATGGATCCTTGAGCCTATCAGCATGTGGACTGGTGCCCGGCTAAGGGGGCCCAAGCTGGCCGACCCTCATCCATACCTTCCTATAAGTCTGCCGCAGGGATCCACCCAACATGGTGGAGTTCTTCCTTCCTCTCCCATAATATTTCAAAGATACACAGGGGTTGTTAACCTTTGCTCTCACTGCATGACCAGCCTTGATTTTTTTTGCTGATACATTTCTTTGATGCCTTCATTTACTCTACTTCTTCATATTTCCTTACTTAGAATGTCCTGCTGCTAGCTGATACTCACCAACTGTCCTTTGGATCGTCCTCGGCTGCAGTTCTTTGGAGGCTGCCACATTTCTTGACTTACAATCATATAGCCCCAGAGAAACACTGGTATTAAAAAGATGGGCCTCTGTTTCAGATGGGACTTGAGGTTATTAAAAGAACTTGACAATTCCCCAAAGGCAATCCAACCTCTTCTCTTTCTACCATTTCCTTATTATCCCAACTTATTGATCATTCTCAGCATCTGTCCAAGATGGTATATATACTAAGAGAGCAGGTTTTCCATTCAGCTGCATTTCATAATCTATAAAGTAGATATTCTTCCTAAACTTGTGTTTTGCTGGGTACGTGGTTAGGCCAAACTCCTTGGAAGGCTTCTGGATCTCATTCGGGAGGCTTGGCAATAGTTCAGGACTCAGTGCAGTCAGCACAATGTCTGCAACCAGCAGCATCTACAGGAGCTCACCACCGACAGGGAATCCTTCTCTGATTTGGGCCCTGTGCCGGCTCACTTCCACAGCAATGGTGTCCAACCTCGAGGAGTACATTTCTCCTTGTTTTATGCCTTACCTTATAGGAACAATCAGAGAGTTGTGCAAGGAGGTTCATTGCAGTTGTTACAGGGTATAATTTTACCATTTCCAAGGGAGACACCTTATTGAATGAGAACCTTTAAAGCAGCGCTCTGCTCTACTGCATCAAATGCTTTCATATAGTCAATAAATAAGTTAAGTAGGATCCTGTATTCTCTTCGTGTTTCAGTCAATTGTGTGATGGGAAAGATGCAGGCCATTGTTGAATATTGCTTGTGAAAGCCTGCTTGTTCCCTTTTAATATAATACCCTCATCAAGGATACCCTCAATACATGTGCATATCTTTCTCACATAGATAGAAAAAAATAGGCCTATGACTCAGTTACCAATGTTCTCTTGATCGTCTTTTCTAAATAATGTCTGAAATTTTCTCCCATACTTTTGTTATCTTCTCCTTCAGATACCTTGAGAACTGATCCCTTAATGCTTTCAAAATTGTGTATCCCCTCCAGCACAGACCTCCTCTGTGTACACGCTTCTCTATTGCTATAGTTAAATGGCAAATGGAAACCAACCAAAGGGGAAAGAAATCATTGGGAGATGAATTGTGGTTTAAAAAACCAACATCACAAACACATTTAAAAGTGTCTCAAAATAAAGCTGAGCTTGTTGGAGGTAGATAATGGAGCCATGCAAAACACCTGCATCAAACACTTGCTTCAGGGCCCTATATACTGTGGCAGTGGACCTCAGTTCCAGGCACTTGGATTCTGGTGAAAGTTTAGCAACGTGCTGTATTGGAAAGAACAATGGGTTCAGAATCTGAGGAGGGAGGTTCAAATCCCACTTCTACTATTTACTACTATGTGACCTTGGGTAAGACCAGTGACCCTTCCAGGCTTCAGTGTCCCTCATCTGTAAAATGAAGAGGGGCTGGAGTAGATAGCCTCTATGGTCCCTTTCGGGTCTGACTCTAATCCCATGAAAGTGGACATAGATGCTTTGAGCATTTGATCCTGTGTTTTCCTCCAGTCAGGATCTGGGATCTTTCCTTTGGTTTAAAAGAAAGCAGCACATTTCCTATGTAAAGAGTAGTAGGAATTGTTTTCCAGTTTGAGGGTCTCTGCACTGACCCCTGCACCTCACATTTACAGATGAGGCTGATGTGCACTACAAACACTACCAATAGGCTAAAACTTTAGGGGCCAATTGGCCATTTTTATAGCCTAAGGGCTTGTTTTAGGACCATTTCCTGTTATTTGACCCAGCATCCCACCCAGAACCAACTCTGGGTGAAATGGTAAAGCAAATTTAATTTGTTTGTAATAGCTTTCTATTTCTCTACTTTTATTCTTCATAGTCCGTCACTTCTCCTCCCCTCTAGCCCTCGTAGTGTTCCTGATTACCCAGCACTTCCATTTATGATCATGCAGCCAGGACTGCCCTTCCATATTCTAGGCCTCTCTCCCTCCTATCAAAATGTATTATGTCTGGGCTTCCCTAGGTTATTTGATAGACTCATCTAAAGTAAGATCTTAATAATGGCGGCTAATGACTTAATGCTTTACCTCTTTCAGATCGCATTTGCATTTTCCTAGTGGCCTCCAATGTTCACATCTGAAGGAGGGCTGGAGGAATCTCAGGAAGTTTGGCAGCACTCCTAGAAAAAGGCTTTTGGGGGCAGAGGTCCCTCAGAGGCACCTAGTTTCTCAACCCAAAAAGCAGGCTCTGCTCTCATATGACCTTGACCTCAGCTCATCAGTGTTATTTCTGATCACTCAAAGAGCTCCTAACTATGAAATCCAAAGGCTTTTTCTTAGTCATGATCCTCCTGGCCATCTTTGGAGGAGACCTTTCTCAGAGACCTTTCTGCTAGTGCCTTCTCCTCTGTATATATCTTTTATGTATATAGCTGCTTATATGTTGTCTCTGGGTAGACTGTTAGCTCCCTGAGGGTAGGGACTGGCTTTGGCTTTCCTCCTAACCCCAGCAGTTAGCACAGTACCTGGTATATAACAGGCACTTAATAAGTGTATATTGATTGATTGAAGCTGTCAATAACTTTTAACTGCTCCTGAATAGTCTCCTTTCTCAGCGTCCATGACACTCTTCTTCCAGTGTCCTCCTGTCCAATCATTCCTCAGTCTCCTTAGCTGGATCATCCTCCATCTCCCACTCTCTTAGTGTAGATATTCCCCATGGTTCTTTCCTGGGACCCTCTGCCCTTCTCCTTCTACCCTCTTTCCTTAGCTCCACTTATTCTCTTTCCTCAAATTACCTTGTATCATATTTATTTGTGTGCAATACGATAGCACTCCCCTGGTGTCAAGAATGTAATCGGTGCTTCGTAAATGTTTGCCGAGCTGAGTTAAGCCATCAGATACGAAGATGCCCTCGAGTTCAGTATTTCAGAGGCTCTCATTACTGACCACTTCTGTCCCACACCCATAGCCATTTATGAGCACTATTACAAATGGAACCAGGGAGGCCTGTTGTCCTTGACCCTCTAAATATCACAAATCTTGCAATCTGCTGTCAATCAGTCTATGGAAAATAGGCAAACACGCATATGCCAAATAGATAGAAGATAATTTTGGTAGGGAAATTACTGGCAGCTGGGACTGGGGTGTCAGAGGAAAGACTTGATGTGGGAGGCGGTGCCTGAGGTGAACTCTGAAGAAAAGCAGGGATTGCCAGGTGACCCAAACCCAGATGACAGCTCCCAGGCATCATTCAGAGAGATCCTGAAGGTAGCTCCCCTCCCCCTTACAGAAGCCATATTCTGGATCTTTGCATCTATAAGCTCAAGATTGATCTATAGTTCTCTGTGGCCTCAGTAACATAGGCTTGGTCTGTCTGATCTCAAGTACAGATCTTGCAGAACATTTACTTTGAGGCTGTGCTGGACTATGTTTAACAAACTTCTCTCTGGGAAAAAAAAATGTAGCAGGACCTACTTTTAAGTTTCACCTGCATTATTAACATTTTCTTAAAGTCTGGACAATCAACAAAACCATCATTAAGCCCTGATTTCTGAGGTGTGAATGCTCACACCAACAATTTAACAATGGGGAGCCCCTCTGAGCCCTAGCACACCCCTGAGTTACTTCCCATTTTCTCCAAATCCTGACAATAATTACTGCCCTATGAGTTACGAAGAACAGAAAATTTCCAAACTGTGGAAATAAGGTAGATGAGACAAGATTCCACTTTGTTTGTGAAATTGAGGTGTCTGTCCTCAACTGATGGTACTGCTGAAGTATGCTTTTAATGATCCCATAAGTTCAAGTATCTCAGTTTTGTGCAGAATAGGGCTGGCGGGGGATCATGTGATCACTGAAGTATAGACTCTGAAGTAGAAGGGACCTCATTGGTCATCCCAACCAACTTGCCAATTTCATGGATAAGGATGCTAAGATCCAGAAAGGAACTCACTAAAGTCACACAGGAAATGTTAGCAGAGACAGGATTAAAACCCAGTTCATCTGACTCAAAATCTGGGGCTCTTTCCTTTTTACCATGGGGATCTGCTGTTGGCATAAATTGGGGCCCCCCAAACTGACGGGAGCCCAGTACACATCTCTGACACACTGTCTTAAGTCAAATCTCTTTATGTAAGAATCCCAAGAAGCAGGCTTTAATTAAAGGTTTCAATATGCCCCAGGGCAGCATGGGTCTACTCAGGTTCCAGGGTGGAGGCCATTTTCTAGCATTTACCAAAGGCTTGAGCAGGGGTGGGGAACCTGTGGCCCTCTAGGTCCTCGTGTGTGGCCCTTTGACTGAATCCAGGGTTTGTTCTGTAAACCTTGGACTCAGTCAAAAGGCTGCACCCAAGGACCTAGAAGGCCTCATGTCACCTCAAGGCCACAAGTTCCCTACCCCTCTAAAGTTTAGAGGGACTGCCTGTTTAATAGGATATTGGTGAAGCTAGTTGTCTACCTTCAATAGCTTCGTATCTTCCTAATCACAATGTGTCTAGTATTACATATCAGTAACAGGAAGGAAATCAGTGCCTGAATTACTCTGGAAATCTCTGTGGCACACAACTCTGAAAACTCAAGAAGGTGGATAAAACACTCCAAGGAACTCAAAGGGAATAACATCACTGGATTGCCCCACTGAGTCCCATATGCAACCATTAGGGCTGCTTTTCCTAGAGGCATTGCAGTCCGATTAATTCATCCTTGTAACCTGCTTTTCATTCAGCAGTGGAAAACTCCCTACTCATTCACATCTTGACTGGAGGACTAATATCTCAGCAGGATCTTCCAAAATATCTTTAACCCATCACCTGCCCCCTGCCCCACTTATATGCTGAGGTCCAACCCCGTCCATTACCACTAGGCTGGAGTTGGTCTTTCCATGTGTGCTTAAGTTTACCACCTCCATGGCAAATGTCTGACCTGTAATAATTAGCAGCTTGGCAAAGAGAGTGGTTACGAGGCATTTGAGCCACTTCCTGAGTCTAGAGATAGTAATGTCACCCCTTTGACCCAATGGCTGTTATGCCTTTGCCGGGTTTCTGATGAGCCGTGGTAAGAAGTCTCCATTTGCTACTTTCTTGCAAATTCAAACAGATGTTTCCCATCTTATGACTCAATGACGCATGATGTAAACCTCGGGCAGTAAAACGGAGGGCATGAATGTTTTTAATCAAATGCAAAGTCCATGACTAGACTTTTGCGGCAGATTGAACCTTGGCTCAGAGGAGTTTCATCTCCACCTTGCTGGAGAATGAATAGCCTGTTTTCTTTGAGAAATGTTTTGTCTCCATGGCTGGCTGAACCATCTCGAGGCTACAAATGTGAACATCAGCTAGCGAGAGTTATATGGTAGATCTTTTTGCCTATTAAATTCTGCCCCTACATTTCACTTCAGATCAGAGGATTGTAACTTTTATAGCTACAAGGGACCTTGGAGGTCATTGAATCCAACCCCTTCTTCACATTAGGCCCAGAGTGGGGGAGTCACTTGCTTAAGGTCAGTTAGACAGTAAGTGGCAGAACTGGCCATAGAACCCAAGCCCATGAACATGAAGTACATTCATCCTTCCACTGGACCCTGCTGCCGCCTCCTGTTTTTACCCTAGACCACAAAACGACTTTGGCTCCCTAGAATCAGAGCTAAAGTGCCGAGATCATTCTGCAGTTCAAATAGATACTGGATTTGCCATTAGGGGAGCTAGTTTCCAACAGCAGCCATTCTACTCACCACTTTTGTGAACTTGATGAGTCACTCCTCCTCTCTGGGCCTCAGTTTCCTCATTTGTCAATCAGTCCACAAGCAGGTATTAAGTGCCTACTATGTGCTGGGGATACAAAGAAAGGTTAAAAAAAAAACATAGTCCCCACCCTCAAAGAGCTCTCAGTCTAATGGGAGAGGCAATATGCAAAACTATGCAAATAAGATAGAGCCAGGGTAAATTGGAGAGGATCCAGAGGCAAGGCACCAGCCATGAGGGGACAGGGAAGGTGGGGAACCAGGAAAAGATCTCTATCTGTAAAATGGAGAATTTGGCCTAAGGTCATTTATGATCCTATGACCTATTTACCTAATGGCTACTCTATACCTTCAAATGACTATTTTTTTCCCTTGAGAAATGTTCAGAATGAGCAACTGAAAGGCAGAGGATTTGTCTTGTCTAACCTGGGCCTTGAGTAGGGAAGTCAAAAGTCCTCCAGGGCACTGGCTTGAGTGGCCTTAGGGTGTGGCCCCCCTGGGTCAGAAGAATTGGAAAAGGGCCAGAGGCAAGGGGGTCATTTCTATGATGTCCTGAATCAAGGACAGAAGAAGAATCAGAGTCAGAGACCAAAGTAGGAATGAGGCAGGGCAGAGGAGTGGTGAGGGCCATGCAAAGAGCTTATTGTAACTTGCCTTGTGGGGGGAGAGGGCAAGAAAAAATGAGGAACTTGATCCATCTGACCCATCCCTGATGGGCTATTGGGAACTGGGGAATGGGGCATGATCTCTTGAGCTCTGAAGGCAGCTATGTCAGGACAAGAGGGAGAGAAATCAGGATGTTGTGAAACCCATAACCACAATGCTCATTATCTCACAGTCCATATCTTTTTTTTCCCCAAGACCCATTAAGTTTCCCATGTTGCTTAATGTTCTGAGTTTCCACAATTTGGCATTCCTTTCTCAGAAAATGCTGAGGAAAACAGCTCCATTGTTTGCTGAGAAACTAACCTGAAAAGGCCATGGTTTTGTGTCGCTCAGTCCTTAACACCTTATTAAGAGATGCCTTCCTCCTCTTCAGGGTCCTCATAATTCATCATAGCCCCTTTAGAGATGACCTCTATCTGGCCAGATACCTGGGCTCACAGAATTAAAGAGGCAGCTAGAATGAGCCTCCTAGCCCTGGCAAGAAACTCTGCTGGGTGCTTTCAGTAAGGAGAGCTGCTGATCACCCTTTCACTCCTGGCTTAAAATATCTTCCCCATCTGCTAATGTTGGATTACAAGCAACGGCCTGATTAATGTATGGCTCCCTATTGCCTTCAGGATAAAATCGAAAATCTTGACATTTATATTATAAATATTTATTTATATTATAAAATAACATGACATTTAAAGCCTTTCATGATATGGCTCCCATCTACCTTCACAGTGTTGCCCAATCTTGTTCAGTATTACTGCCTTGAATGTACTCTCTATTCTAGTCAAATTGACCTGCTGACTGTTCCTGGAATCTGACGTTCCACCTCATTACCTTTGCATGTCTAACACCCTGAAGTGAAGGGAAGGACCATTTATATAACACCTACTACGCTCCATGTACCACACTAAGAATTTTTTTATTTTACAAATATTGTCTCATTTGAGCCTCATTAACAGCCCTGGGAGATAGTTTCTATCATTAGTTCCATTTTACAGTGGAGGAAACTGGGGCAAACAGAGGTTGAGTGACTCACCTAGAGCCGCACAGCTAGTAAGTGTCTGAGGCCGGATTTGAACTCCAGATTTCCTGACTCCAGGCCCACTGCTCTAGCCACTGAGCCATAGAGCCCCAGGTGAGCCGATGTCCTAGAAATAGAGACAACTTATTATAAACTTCCAACCGCACCAAGCAATATGTTTCCCCGTTGTGACAATGCACAAAGTGACCACAGGGTATGACTATCTAGACGGGTGATATACAACTCAGTATAATTGGTTTGCAAAGATTTTTGCAAATTTTGTCAGGAGGTTAGGGAATGCTGTTATGCCTTGGGGCCTGTTATCTAACCCACTTTTTATGGTGATGCTCTTTTCCCTGCGACAATGAAAGGCACTCCATTAAAAAAAAAGATTTTCTTTGCCACTATTTTGATCCCTCATCTGGCATCAATGCTTCCCAAATCAAATGATCAGATTTCACTGTAAACCAGATAAAGAGATACAGATGAGTGAAACCCACTCCCTGCCTTTTCTTCCTAATAATGCAACTGAGGCGAATATAGCTGTTTTCTTCCCCATGATGAAAGTGAAATAAATAGATAAATATGTGCAATCGTCACAAATTGCAAAGATTACAGGTTCACCAGGACGTGAATGATTGGTGAGTTACCGTACTGAGCACATCTCTAGTTATGATGGATGGTGTTGCATAAAACAATGCTCAGTGGGAAGTTCAAGGTAGAGCAGGAGGCAAAACATTAACCATTTCTGTGTCTTTTCCAGAAACACTAAGCTAAGCCACTAGTCATGTTCCTCACTCTGGGGACTGGGGGGCATGTTTTTAAAAGCAGAGACTAAAGGCTGAAATGAGAAATGGCACTCACAAAAGGGAGGAAAGGTACATCCCTCCGCTGGGTTCCCTGGCTATTTTAAATAAAGATGGAAAACAGAAGGCACCCTCATCAAGTGTTGAGAAGTCTCACATAGAGTTACAATCAGCCAATAAATGGGAGCCATAAAATATTTCAATTTGAGGTAATTTGGGATATTTCCAAGACGACAGCATTTTGTGCTGAAAACATCAGTACATTTAACGAGCTATGGATTAGACCATAGTATTCACTGGTTTTAAATTAAACAGATAAGAAGCCTTGAGTCAAAGTCAGATATTAATGAGAATTCAGGAAAAGGATGAGTGAGTTATGATATTAAAGCTTTTCCTCTTGTCTTTTTGGTAGGTTTGTCTTCTCATCGATTTCTTACGTGCCACTAATTCATTATAATCTTTGCTGCTGTCCTCTGGCATTTTCTTGTTTTGTTTTGGTATCAGGTTCAATCTCGCAGTCCACTTGGAGACTATACCAACATGTCAATTCCCTGCTTGAATCAATAGCTGTGGTCAGCAGCCTTCTCATCTATGGCCACATTCTCCTCAAAGCCTTCAGGCTGAGCAGTATCTACCCAAGAGATGGTATTTGTGACTTGGTTGGTAGGGCTCTTCCTCTCCATGGACAGCATATTGTTTTCTATGCAGGAGCTCAAAGATAGCCACCTCAGATCCAGACCAGAGTATCCTCTGGATCATCACAACTTACTCCTGATGTATAAACACTGAGGGACAATGAAGAGGTAGACCCCTGATTATTGTAATAGTATTCTCACCTCCCCTTCATATGCTATTCGTTTAAACAATTCATTCATATAGCAAATAGTTCTTTTTTCAGAGCACTAATATATGTATGACATTATTTAAAAGCTGTCAAGGAAGAAATGTAAACACTCAAAAATATAAACTACTAAGGAAAAGACTCCTTGTTCAACAAGAACTTCTAGAGAAATTGGAAAACAGCTTAACAAAAAATAGAGTTAGACTAGAATTTAATACCCTGTATCAAGATAATCCCCAAAAGGACAGGCAACCTAAACATAAAAGCTCACATTATAAAAAAAGATTAGAAAAGAGTAGAAGTACCTTTAAGTCTATGATTTTGGGGAGAATTAATAACCAAACAAAAGATAAAGACAAAATAGATACTTTTGAGTATTTAAAATCAAAAACTTTTGCATGAACAAAATCAATGCAGCTAACATGGAAGTAGTTTTTAAAAGTAGAAATGCAAATTCTCAATAGGCACATGGAAAAACACTCTACACTGCTAAATTAAAACAACTATGAGATTTCATCTCACACACAGCAAAATTAGCAAAGATGGTAAAAGATAGATACAACCAATGATAGAGGGGCTGTAGGAAGACAGGCACTATAACATGTTGATAGAGCTGTGATTTAATCTTACCTTTCTAAAAAACAATTTGGAATTATTCTAGAAAAAGCTATTAAACTAGAATTCCTTTGATCTAGAGATCTAAGTACTAGTTCCATGCCTCAGTGGGGTCAATGACAGAGAGCTCTCATGTGTACCAAAAATATTTATAACAGTGTTATCTGTAATAGTGAAAAGTTAAAAATAATGTGCCCATAGAGTAGTGAATGGGTGAGCAAATGAATATTTAAATATGCAAAGGATCCATGATTTCATTATCCTGAGAAAGTGCCTCTATAACCCTCTCTGATTTAGTCAATAAATTCTAAGGAATTACATGAGGCACATAGAGGTTAAGTGACTTGCCCATGGTCACACAAGTTAAGTTTCAACCCTGATCTTTCTGGGTCTAAGCCCAGAACTCTATCAACTGGCCCTGAGATTCTTAACCTGGGGTTTGTAAACATGGCTTTGAAAAAAAAATTGGTAACTGTATTTCGATATCATTGATTTCTTTTGTAATCCTATGAATTTTATTTTGCACATTTCAAAGCATTCTAAGAAGAGCTTTGCCAGACTGCCCAAGGGGTCCATGATACACAAAAAGTGAAGAACACTTACTGCCTCTGTATCCAAATAGAATGCATCCATAAAATATTTGTTAAAGATACCAGGCTACATAAATTTCAAGTCACTGTGCCAGAGTGGGAGGGTTTCTGAGCAAGGTTTTCAGTGACTAGAAATGTAAGAGGCAGAGTTGCCAAGGAGGCCAGCTCCAAAAATAGCAGCTGCAGCCACAATACCTGCTCAGTATGAAGAAGCTACTCTTCTCTCTGCTTCAGTCTTTTCAACCACACCCAGAGAGCCTCCTCACCCTCAGTAGCCTCACCTGCTAGGGTCAATACCTTCCAGAGCTTTGGTTCAGAGCCTTAATTGTCAGAGCTTAAAAGCCAGGCCCTGCTTTCTTGCGTATGTGGAAACTCAGGGTGGAGACCAGGTTTTGGCTAGACTCCAGTGAATAATGCACACCTGCACATTCTTTTCTTCCTATTGGTAAGGACACACTTCATGGACTTCCAAGCTTCCAGTTTCTCTTGTCTCCAACCCATCCTCCCTACCAATGCCAACTTACTCTTCCTACAGCACGGGTCTGACCACATCCCTTGCCCACTCTGAGAGCTTCCTTGGCACCTGATTTCCTCCATATTCAAATATAAACTCCTCAGTTTGGCTTTTACAGCCTTCACAGAGTTGCTTCAACCCATCTTTCCAGAGCAATTTCCCACTCTCTGTTCCAGCTTAACTGGTCTATTTGCTGTTCCCCATTAATGATAATTTCTCTCTCTGTGCTGTGCCTTTTGTACCTAGTGGAATCCCAGGCTCCTCTCAAGGTTCAGCTCAGGCCTCACCTCCTAAACAGGCCTTTCCTGTTCAAGCCCACCTGTGACACATCCTGGCAAGTGACAACATCTCAGTGCGCCAGACTGTACATTGCAGGGAAGGTGCTGACCTGCATCAGTAGAAGGAATTTCCTCACTGGGAGTTCCCTTCACAAAAGAAATCCTAGGTCCAGTTCCTATCCCTTATTTCTAGCCCTAGCTTGGTGCTTTGCTGTTGTAGGTGATTAATAAATGCTGGTCGAATTAGCAGGTTTTTTTAATGTGTGTTGAATTCAATGTAGTTGAATCCATTCTCTATCCATTAACAAGCCTTTAGTGAGCACTTATGACCTGCCAGGCTAAAGTCAGAAAGAGAAAATGCCTGCCCTCAAAGAGAGTGCACTCCACTAGTTATTTACTTAACTGCTGTGGTTCCTTTTAGGACAAAATGAGATACACAAGAAGAAGTATGGGGAATCCTAAGCAATTGTTAAGTCAATCCACAAGCCCTCATTTGACGCTTACCAAGAGCTGAAGGACACTGAGCTAAGCCTGGAGGATCCAAAGACAGAAGTGAAACAAGACCAAGGGCCCTGTTCCAATGCAGATAACAGCAAGAGCACACCACGGCTAGAGTAATCTAGAGGAAATCAACAAAGGTGGTTTTGTGAGGACAGGCAGCCGGAGGGCTCCGGAAAGGCCTCACATTGTGAAAGAAACCAAGGATTCCAAGAGGCGGGAGCCCCATGATGAGTATATCTCTAGCACATAGCATATAGAATGCAAAGATGCCCTGACTGGCATTGGAGCCTCTGGCCTCTCAAAACAACTGAATCCCACCAGGGCCTGACTGGGATAAGGGATGGGAAAGTGGGAGGGGGAAACAGAAGGAACACAGTGGAGGAAAAGATGAAATGGCACCGATGGGGGCTCGTGGGAATTATTTAAGGTTACGTAAACTCCTACAAGGAGCAACAAAGCTGAGCTGACCTGGAAGTACATGACAATCCATCCCTTAGTGGCAACTAAAACTGCATCAAATGATTACAATAGAAACCATTCGAGTTACTCAGCCTTCCTGGGGCCATGAATCCATATGGAGAGGAAGAAGACCACTGTAGCCAAAAGACAAGCAGAGAGATCAGCCAATAAGTTAGTGTTTTGAAAACAGGCTAAACTCAGGAGCTGGAAGACAGCTAACTAGTCCCCAGCTTGCAGTGAGAAGTCTAATCTACAAGCTTGAGCCCTGAGCATGTCCACGCATTTATCATTTGACTTGCTGTGCCAGGGCTCAGGAAGCAGCAAATTGTGTCTCCATAACAAGGAACTGAAGCAAGACTTGAGGCATTAGGCACCTGCTTAATGTGCCAGGGAGGTGTCAGAGGAAAGGCACACAAAGGAACCAGGTGGGCAAACAAATGGGCAGGGCAGCCAGGTAGAGAGAGTGAGCAGAGGACAGAGCCAGGCAGGAGGCTTGAAGTCCAGCCTAACAAGGACCAAGAGGTCCGTGAGAGCAGAAGGACTGTGGCCAAGCAAATCAAATGGAGGCCAAACACAAGTAACAGGACAAGGCCTGTGTAGCTAATGGCAAGAACAGCTTCAGGCAGGGGGGCTTTTATAGACTTTATTCGGTCAGGCACAGAGAGCCCTGGAGGTGGGAGTAAATGGAAGAACCCAGCTGGAATGGAAGGCAAAAGGGATAGGTCAGCTGCTGACAGATACACTCTGACATTAGCCAATAACCTCAGAGTGCCATACCTTGGTGTGTAGGTGAGGGCCATTCCCCTTACCAATTGAGAGTCTTCTTTTTCACAGGGTCAAAGTTTTAGAAGGCACCTCAGAAACCATCCAGTCCAACTCTTTCATTTTACAGGGTGGTCTTCAAGGTCACAAGATTTTCCCACATTACACAAGTAGCAAAGCTGGGATTTGAACCCAGTTCCTCGGATTCCAATATTCTTTTCATTGCTCTGCACTGCCTCCACCTAGCAGTTGGAGAGGAAGGTAACTCCAGACCCACGGGCCCACTAATAAACATATCCAACAAGAGCAGGCATATTGAAACAGGGGAAGTGGAGCATGCTGGGAGATTTTCTATGTGCTTCAATGAATCCATTTCATGTTCACTTAGACAACTCCAGGAAGCATCATTCAGGTAGCCCTAGGGTATAGGAAGAGGGTTATGGGGCCTGCCACTACATCATCAAACGACCACTTTGGAGGAAAAACAAAACAAAACAAAAACTTGAGAAATAAAACATATATACATAAAGCAGTGCTAACTTAGGTCAGGTCACTAATGAGGTTACAGCTATTTTGTTTTGTTTTGTTATAAACTGATATAATCGACACTTCCCCAAAATTCCCCAAACAAACCCTCCTCCCCCAAAGGGAATGTAATATTCCCTTAAAACAGTTGAGCGAAACCAAATTGGGATAGATCCACACGTGCCACTGTACTTCGGTTGTATACCCATGGTTGTTAATAGAAAGGAAGCTTTAACAGAAATCTTTGGTTGGCATGTCCATTGTTTGTTACGGCCATCCAAGTCACTGCAATTCGGCTCAGGTCAGCAAGAATTCACTGAATGCCTACTTTGTGACTGACGCTATGCTAGGGGCTAGAGATGCAGACAAAAGGAAGCCTCCCTCAAGGAGCTCACATTCTATTGGAGACTTCATATGTGCACATCATTAAATCTCAATCGAGTATGAGGTAAATAAAAGGTCACTGGGGGCAGAACTAAGGGGGAGGGGAATGCTGCATACGTGGATTGATTTTCTTTAACTCTGCATTAGTCTGTTCAAGTCTCCCTGTGTATCTCAGGATTCTTCATAGTTGTTGGTCCTTACAATGCAGTAATACCATGGTACAGTTATTATTCCACAGTTAGTTCAGCCATCCTCCCATCCTTGGCTGAATATTTTGTTTCTAGCTCTGTGTTATCCCAAATAATGTGGCTCAGTACATAGAGGTCTCTTCTTGCTGGCCTTAACCTCCAGCAGTGAAATATCTGGATACCTAGCCTCTTATTAAAGTTTCTGAGATCAAAAGAAATAGGAGATAGCTTTAGATTTCAGAAATGTGTATTAGGGACTCAGAAATAAATGGGTACAAATGGGATCCTAGTAAAACAAGGATGATGCTGCCTCTACAGCACTGAAAGGATGATTCCCATGTAGCATGTTCTGATGGCTACTCTCCTTGTCCAGAGCAAAGGTTTCTCTCTTGAACTTTGCCAGCTGTTAGACTAAACTCAAGTTCTTCTGTCTCTGGAGATGTAGTAAGCCACAAAGCAGCTGAGCTCCAAGGCCAATGATCCCCTAGACCAGTGGTCACCGGCTGAATGTCTTCACAGTCACGAAGGCCGAGTCATCATGTCTTTTCTAGAAGCTGTGGGCAATACCCCATTGGTCCTTTCAACTCTAGCCATTGTGGTGACATTTGTGCCTTTTGGATGGCACAGCTTAACCTGCCCCTCCCCTTTCAAGTAACCTAATGGGTCAATTGACTGAACTCCCAGTGTGAGACCCTGGCCAATTAAGAGCGTGTGTTGTTGGAACAGGTGGTGGTGAGAATGCAAAGAAGGATAAATGCCTGGGTAGAATTTCCCCATTGGCATTTGAATATTTGAATGCCATAAGTGTGGAAGCTGCTTTAAGAGGGCCAAGATCTCCCGGGCTCCAGAGGTAATAGTCTCACTGGCCTCTGTCCTGGTCAGACATCATCTGGAGGACTGTGTTCTAGCCTAGGCACCATAGTGTAAAGACAATGATAAGCTGGAGAACATCCTGAAGTAGGCAGCCAGGGTGGAGAAGGGAAGGGCCTGGAGTCTGTGTCATATGAGCATCAGCTGAAGAAACTGAGAATGTTTGGAGTAGAAGAAGAAGAAAAGACTGGGATGGGGAGGAGGGCCAAGGGAAGAATGGGACGGGACCCCTGTCTTCCAGCATTTAAAGCACTATAGTATTCTGCTTGACCTCAGAGGGCAAAACCAGGAAACATTGGTGGAAGTGAAAAAGAGGACAATTCAGACTGGATGTCAAGACACCCTTCTCAAAAAACGAGAGCCACCTCTCTGTGGGATGGGATGCCTGGACAATGGATGGATGCTATCCCTTTGGAAGTCCTCAAGCAGAGGCCAGATGGCCTCTGGGTATGTTATGGTATTATGGGGATTTCTTTCTGATAGAGCTGGGACTAAATGACCTCTGAGTTCCCTGCCAACTCTTCAGTTCTCTGAGGCTGTGAAAGACACTATTCATTCCAAAGCTCAATTTGTCCCTGACTTCTTGGACTATTTTATTCAATCCAACAGTTTGCATAGACAGAAATATCCCTAAGCCTGTAGTTTTCTGATCCCCACTAAGAAAACACATCCCCAAAGCCAAGCTCTGTCCCATGTGCAACAAGCTTCACTCGTTTCTCCAAACGAGCTTAATAAGCTCCTTTATAAGGAGCCATCTGCTGCCTGTGTTTAACCAAGACTGCAATCATACTTTTGCACAACCTGGCTGAGTTCAAACAAGAAGGATGAGGTCTTTTGCATTTCATGTAATTGTGAATGCACATTTTGCAACCTTGATGTCCCATCAGGCTCATAGTCTATTTCATTTCCTACATCTTTGAGAAGAAAAAAGAAAAGACAAAGATGCATTGTGGGGTGAGGCCGGAGGGATCTTCTGCCTCTGGCACTGCAGAGAAGCAGGGACTGCACAGAACAAGGTAGGACAATCCGAGTGAACCTGCGCGGATTCCACATGGGAGCCCAACATGTGGGAAACTGAGGAAGGAACACACACGCCTTGACCTTCAGTTTAGCTGGTTGCCATTCCAGAGATAATCCACAAACTTCCCAAAGTTTAATGATTTAGAATGGAGTCATTTAAGAACTGTTCAAGCAGAAACATCCCTGGGTAAAATGACTAAGGAAGACTCTGTTCAGAAACCACTAAGAATGGGGTTCATCACACTTCCACCAACAGCCTGAATGTCAAATTTACCTTGGCAAAACTAATCCAACAGCTCTCATTCTTTCTCTCATTCTCCCTCTGCCTTCTCTCTCACTCTCTTTTTGCTTTCTCTCATTCTCTTTCTCCCTTTTCTACTCTTTCTTCTTTGTCTTTATTGTCTTCTCTCTGTCTGTCTCTGTCTCTCTGTGTCTGTCTGTCTTTCTCTGTCTCTCTCTCTCTCCCTCTGTCTCTGCCTCTGCCTCTGCCTCTCTCTCTCAGCCACATGTTCTGTACTCCCAGTGTGTGGCACTTCCTCTGCAAGGTCAGGTCTCTGCATAAGGAGAATGTGGAATGATTTCAGGAGATCAGAGTTCCCCTCTCCCAGTTCCCAAATACCTCCCTACTAGAATGTAAGCTCTTCAAGGGCAAGAACAGTTCCATCTTTGTCTTTTTATCCCCAGAGCCCAGCACATGCAAACAACAATGTACCTGCTAAATGGAAGGGGCATCTCAGAGAGAAGGCATTGGGCACTAATTCACAGGTAAAAGTGAAGCCCAAGTAAACAGACGGTGTTTAAGCAAAGCATGGAAAAAAAACAGGTAAAGAGCCTAGATGAGCATTGTCAGAACAAAGAGAGTCACCACAAAGTGTGTTGATTATTCAGCAAATTTTCATGGAGGATCTACTTGGGAAGGGGATTCTTGCCAGGTTTTGTTGGGAATATAAAGACTGGTAAGGTAAAGGATGATCAAATTGGGTTTGAAGTCCAAGGACTCCCTCAGGGGAAGGGAGGATCCCAATGTGAAGTCTGGGAGCCTGGAGGAACTGAGGATGAAGGCCCCAAGTGGCTGGCAGAGGCTGAGACACATCACCATTCTGGCTGAGAATAAATAGCCAGTCCTCTGCTAAGAGCCACCTACCCCCACTGTTAGCACTCTCCGGATCACAGCGCTAAAAGAGACCTGAAAGATCATCTGGAAAACTGAGGTCCCATGGAAAGGTAATACTGTTCAGGAGACAAAAGATGGAGGGTTCATGGCTGACCCAGCCCAGGAGCAGTGCTGCTACCTGGCTTGGCCTGGCATCGGCCAAACCAATTGTCGGCTATTCTGAAACACCCAAGTCAAGGCAGATATTGCAATTTGGACTCTGTCTTCTTTGCCAAACTGTCGCCCATATGGAAGAGCTTGCAGACAACCAGGCTGGGCCCAATTTGGGCTCCATTTACTGATAGCTTGTTTTGTTAAGGCTGCTTGCAACCTTTAATGTCTCAGATGTCTTTCATGGCCCAGGTTCTTTGAACAGGAAATTCCTAACACAAGCAACAGCAAAGACGACTCCAATTATGCTCTTCCTGGGAACTTATTAGCTAGCCTCCACATAGTCTCAAAAAGCCTACGAGAGCTGCTGCTCTTCGCCTCTGGCTTTCTGCAGGCTGAAGACGATTTCCAATTCATTTCCTCCTCTCCACCTCGACAAATTAAGAGTTGGTGCTTAGTATTCTCACTAACAAGATCCGAGCTCTGGGTTGTGACTGACTTGCCCCGCCACACACACGAATGGGAAGCCAAAGGGCCCCCCACCCCCGCTTGGTGGCTTGGTGCATTGGGTATGCCTGCTTTGAGGAGAGCCAGGTGAATTACAACATGAAAGGCCAACCTTTTACCTTCATTTATGTGAAACAGCAAGAGGCCTTTGGGGCTTTTAATGAGGGCCTTTTCCTTTTCCCTTGGTAATTTAATCAACTTCTGCCAGGTTCCTCTTTCTACTCTTTTGTGCTCCTTCAGAGCCCCTTATTAATTTTTCCACTTTATTAGCTTATCTAACTGAGATCTTGAAAACAGGCAGTCCCCCACCCACCTCCCAAGCACACACACCAATTGTGACTTGCTTCAATTCTGAGCATAGGCAACCAATGGACAAGTAGTCACTTAGTACCTGCTGGGGGCAAAGGGCTAGCTCTGAGCAGGGAAGGAGCCCTGGGTTTGGACCAGGGCAGACCCATACCTTGGGTGGGGTGACTGGGGCTTTGTCTAAGGCTCCCAGACAGCAGCTCACTCCTTTAGAAGGGAGAGGTTCCTGGGACATAATAAACACAATAAATGCTCTATCTCTCCATTCAACTTGCTAATCTATCTACCTAATTACTAGGAGTAATCAGTTAAAATAGAAAGGTACCAGGTAACTTACTACCTTCTTCTAGTAATTTTACTCAGGGTCAAGTCCTCCCTGGCCTGCCCCCCACCATGTACTGAGCAGCCTCCTTGGAAGGAGCCTCCCCTCAGCCCCCCATGCAGCTGAGGGGGATTCCCTGGTGCTTGTCTCAGCTTTGAGTTAGGGACCTGGGTTGGAACTTTGGCTCAGCCACTTGCTATTTGCATGACCTGGGGCTTTCTCTCCTTCTCACTGGGCCTCTGTGCTCTCAACTATAAAATGAAGGACTTGGACTCCATGACCCATAAGGCTTCCTCCAGCTCTTAACCTATGACCCTGTGACTGCCAGGTGCTTTAGTGAGAGCAAGGCCTAGCAATGGGCAAAACTCATCCATCCAGAAAGAGAGGCTCCTTGGAGGGAGCATGAGAACCGAGGTGAAACCCCTCCCCCGACCTTTGCAGTCTTGGTGAAGACATGTACTTGACTTTCCAGGTTAGTGGTGCTACATTAATTAGAAAATTGAGCTTCCCTGCAGAAAAAAAAGGATTCATTTCCCTGAGTTGGACGTCAAGGGAAGAAAGGAGGGTCATCACCGCTCTAGTCACTAACACAATGAAGAATGAATAGTTTCAATTGATTATATTATGTTGCAAAGATGTGTTGTTGTCTTCCCCATCCTCTTGGGTCCTCTGAATGAACCCAAAAGAGTGAGGATGCTTTCCCAAACCCTTTCTGGGAGGCAGAGTCAGCAGGGCCCAACATTTCCGAAAGCCTCCCTCCAAAACTCTCAGTTCTCCATATGACACAGCTTTCTCAGGCTTCTCCCCAGTGACCCTGGCTGTTTAAAGGGCCACTTCAGGCCCCCACCCCACATAACCAGTTTATGAGAATGGCTGTCACTCCTGGTTGGACCCCAGCCACAGATGCCATCATTGAATACACTCAATGCTGAGCCGTCAAGTCACTTGAGTTCAACTTAACAGACTTATTATGTTCCAGACACTGCGCATTGGGGAAGTTTGCTATTTACAGAAGTTCTATTGTGTCTCCTTTTGTAACACACATAATTACTCACTAATTGATCTGTGTGAATCCAAGTTTTCATAGACTGGTTTAGCTTAAGGCACACCCATATTTGCTTTCTAAGCCTTGAGATCATACCAAGTTAAGACTGGACGAAGGGACTGGGAGTGTTAAGTCTGAAAAAAGCAGGAGTTGGTCGAGGGTGAATACAACAGTGATTGTCAACTCTGGCACATGGGAAGGACCTTGCCATTGACGAGAAAGGCCTGGAGCCCACGTCAAAGAGAGCGCTGAGCACTTTCAGGGAGGGAGGGAGGGAGGACTTTTGAGGAGGAGATATGAGCAAATTGCCACAATAAGAAACACTTGGTAGGATTGTAAACACTGCTGGGGAGCATTCAGTGTGTGCATCTCGCTGAGCAGATGCTACCCATTCTCCGTAGTGCTGGAAGACAAGGACACTTACTCTCAGAGAGGATAATTTGTCTACCAGGCAGAGAGCCAAGAGTCAAATCTTTTGTGGTCCAAGGCTAAGTTGGCCTGATGCTAAGTAAAAGAAAGTCTTTGCGAGAGAATAGGCTGCTACGTGGTATTGTTGTTCTATGGGGGAGTGAGCAGGACAGCGCTGGATTTTAACAGAAAATCCCGTTCCCCCTTGGCAGATGTTGCTGAAAAGTGGCCGTCACATAGTGGGAAGCAAACCCTGGACGGAGGCAGAAAGCAGTCTTTGAGGGCTGGGAGAAAACAAAACAGTCTTCTCTATTGCAATGTGCTTTTCCTTCCAGGAACCAGTACAGAAAGCTGCCAGAAGAGCACATCACCCTATTTGAGGCAGTGTGGTCTGATGGGTTGAGTACTGGACTCAGTCAGGGAAGCCTTGGGTTCAAATCCCCATCTGGGCCATTGAATAGCTGTGTGATCACGGGCAACTGATATCACTTAGCTGGGCTTCAGTT